>NW_026057577.1:15189888-15262886 GCF_023721935.1 Panthera uncia | reverse complement strand
TGTGTATTTACTTTTGAGAGAGAGACAGAGTGCAAGGGAGGAGGGTCAGAGAGAGAGGGAGACACAGAATCTGCAGCAGGCTCCAGGCTCTGAGCTGTCAGCACAGAGCCCAACACAGGGCTCAAACCCACAAACCATGAGATTATGACCTGTGCCCAAGATGGATGCTTAACTGACCGAGTCACCCAAAATAAGACCATCTCTTACAAATAAGTACTAACTAAGTACTTAGGCCAAGAATTAGCCTGGAGTCATACATAATAATGTGCCTTATGGTTATACCTGATATGTGTACTCACATCCTCAATAGTACCCAAGAGGAATGTGGAAAGAACAGGGCAACTGATATTCCATGACTATCAGCAAACACTGAGATGGGGAGCATATCTCCTTAAATAAGGATGGGGAGCGGCAGAAAGAGAGAGAGAACCAAAGAATATGGGGACTGTGATTGAATACTGAAAACACGTAAAAGAATTAACTTGAAAAATAATAAAGGGGATGCTTGAAGAAATAATTTAATAAAGAAACTAGCGGAAATACTTTTCTAAAAGAAGCCTGTTTAGAAATATCAATGAGAGGGGCACCTAGGTGGGTCTGTGGTTGAGCGTCGGACTTGATTTCTGCTCAGGTCATGATCTCGTGGGTTCATGAGACTGAGCACTGAGTAGGGCTCTGCGCAGAGAGTTTGGGATTCTTTCTCTCCCTCTCTCTTCCCCTCCCCAGCTCTCTCTCTCTCTCACACACACACACACACTCTCTCTCTCTCTCTTTCTCAAAATAAATAGACTTTAAAAAAGAAATATCAGTGAGAAATAAGAGAGTATGGCACCTACGGAACAATAGTAGAAAAGTATAAGACGAGAACAGGTTGAGAAGTCAAGTAATATACTTGATCTTTGAATACTCCTGGAAATGTATAATACATATTAATATATTTTAATAAGTAATACATTTGAATACATTTTCTATAAGTAATATATTATATGGTGTATTCTCTGATCAAAACACATCCAGAAAGTTTAATGAAACTTTTAAGATATATTATGAAATGAACAAAAGTATTCTTATAAATTACTATCCAATTCCATTAATAAGATACTTAGTAAATAATGCTAATGAGATCACTAGCCTCTGAGCCCTGTGAAGCCAGGTAAAATGCTCGTCTGATTCACCACTTCATACCTAGTGTGGGCATGTCTGGCACTGGTATATGCTCAATAAATATGTGAATCAACATTACTATTCTAAATTGAGTTGAGATAGCCGAGTCTGAGATAGAGATTCTTGACTGAGAGAGTACTCTCAGAGGGAGCATGGAAGGATATGAGGAACGCAGGTGAGTACAAAGAAAATAGGCAATAACAAAATACCATATATTTGCTGGATTAAACAAGAGACATTTATTTCTCAGTATGGATGCTGGGAAGTCCAAGATCAAGATGCCAGAAAGATAAAACCATACTGAGCCTCCTCTTTTGGCTTGTAGGTGGCCTCCATCTACCTCACTATGTCCTTACGGGGGAGACAGAGAGCAAGGGAGTGAGCCTGTCTAGAGTCTCTTCTTATAAGGGCAGTAATCACATCATGAGGTCACTAATCCACCCTATGACCTCATCTAACCCTAACTATATCCCAAATGCCTCATCTCCAAATACCATCACAGTGGGGGTTAGGACTTCAACATGTGAATTTGGGGGTACACAGTCAGTCCATAACACAGTTTCAGAAGAATATTGCCTCTTACTATGACCTACTCTGGTACCATCAAGAGCTCTTAAACATGAATTGCACCACCAAGGCAATTACATATGTATACATATTGTCAAGGCATATATATCCTTGTTGGTTGCTTCTAAGTATACCATGTTTTAGGAGCCATCTCCAAAGATGAGCCAGCTGTCAGATGTCTCAAGGCTGCCATTTTGACCTGGATGCTCTTTCTGGTCATTGTACTCATATGGCTTCTGATGGTTAAGTGCTGCTCCCTGACCTTGGCTATTCTTGAATTTCTCATCCTTGGTGAATGACAGAATTTCCCACTGTCAATCCTGTCCTACAGAGGACAGCCATTACTCAAGTAATGAGGAATGCTGGTATCCACTAACACATCGCTTATTGCTTTGACATTTTTAACTGGAGTCTTTTCCAATTTTACATACCAGATTCATTTTAGCACTTGATCTTCTCTGAGCCCGTAGATCCATTCTTGCACACTCTCCCAAAGCTGTTCTTCCATCTCTAACTCACTTAAGGTGAGCCATTGCCTTTTGCAAGTTTATGAGTCATCTAAAAAGCATATTAAAATCATTTCTAAAGGCCTGTGCCAAGGTGTTATTCCTGAGGCATGGAACAAGTGCCTCTAATTGAGAACTTTCTCTTGTCCACAATTATATTCTTGTTCCTTCTGGTTCAGCACCTTTAGTCTCCAGTCACAGGCATACTCTCCAGTTCTTTTTGGCACATATTAGGCATGTCATATTAGCCAGGTCTGATAGTTCCTTTGGTAAAAAAAAAAATCCTCTCTTCTCCTCAAATCATGAGCTCTTCCCTTTTCAAGTCATGCTCAGATTTAACAAAATTATTGGCATAGTAGCAAGGAGGGTTGCGGAGGGATAATCCTGAATAGGTCAAGACTATTTTGAAAGGCACTTGTCACAGTTATGCCTTTGAACAAGGGTGACTATTTTTCTCTAATAAGGCAGAGAAGACTAAGTCCACAGGCCTAGAAGGCTCAGCAGAATCTGGGAGTTCATATATTTCCACTGCCTATATCTAAATTTAGACCCACATCTGATTGAAATAAGCATTTTCAAAGTCCTTGATATGTTTTCTACGCCCTTGAGAAAAAAACCATGTCTTGAACATATTCCAACTCTATATCCCTTAATCCAGTTTATTATAACATAAATTTATGAGCACCAATTATGTACAAAGCCTCTCACTGAACACCTCCTTTTCTTGCATATTTTGTGTTAACCAATGTGGCACAGGATAACCACTGTCACTCATATCCATGCCCCGGTGTAAAAACCATGTAGCCAGAAGTGCTGTCCTCATTGACTCTTCCTACTTCCATATCTCTTAAGTAAGGCCTAAGTAAGGCCAAATTACAAAGTTCTTAGCCCAAATAGACTAAAGATTCCAGGGGTCAGTTTGCTTCTGAGTAGCCTGTTCAGTTTAGATGATACAAGTAATCAGGAAACAATAAATCTAGATTGTGGGTTGGGACAAGAAAACCACAATGGTAGCACCATGACAGTGGGAAGATATTAGAATGGGTTCTGAAGAAAATATCACGGGAATGTATGAATGACTGTTGTACCCCCTCCCACCTGAGGGATCACAATAGAGATTTAGGCCATCTTTTCAACTCAAATCCTAGGATGATAATATGTGCTTGACAGAGAGTCTGGGTGTGGCAGAACAAGAAAAAGATAATGTCTATCATGTCCTTACTATGCACTCTGCTCAATGATCTATATGCATTAGCTCATTCCATCCTTATAAACATCTTAAGTTCTGTAATGCTTATCCCGTGTGCAAATGAGAACACTGAGTCAGAAAGAACTTAACTGCATGGTGGCACACAGCTCTGAATTAATTCTAAGACTAACTGCAAATCCAATACCTTACCTACTACTCTTGGAACCAAAACCAAAAACAAAAAGCAGACACTATTATCTGTCATGAACCTATAAATTTGAATATGTTTCTGTCCTTTCTTGGTCTCAATTTTTCATCTGTACAATGAACACATTTCATTTTATGAACTCTAATAAATTTCCCACCTGCAATATTTTGTATAACCTATCAATCATTTACTTAGTGAGCTTGCATCAGGTGCCCAGAAATTTAAAGTACACCACTCGATTACCTGTGTAGTGTAAGTTCAAATAATTTACTTGTCTTGCATTACTTTTTTTTTTCCCATAGGAGGTTCTACCAGGAGAAAATAATAAGTCATCATCTGTGATTTTTGCTTCTTTCCCTGGATACTTTCTGCCAATATTACAGACACACAGACACGTAATTTTTTCACCAATAGTTGGGGTCCAACTTTCTTACCCCAACAATATTTTCTTTTATTCTAGAGACAGAGACTACTTATTAAAAACACCCCAAATTTATGTAATTGACAAACTATTTTTCTCATTTTCTTTCCAGCTTTTTAATAATGAAACAATGAAAAAAGGGTCTGGAATGTTTTCTCTGATGGCTAAAATCTATTACTTGGACCATAAAGTTGATGTCAAAAAAACATAGGATCTTTTATGCCCACACATTTTTACATCACAGAAGCTATAAATGTTTCCCACTAAGAATTAAAATACTTTTGCTATTCTATTTTTTTGTTTCTAGCAGCCTTACAAACTCTACACATCAGAAATGATTATTCTTACCATGATTCTCTTTTGTGTAAGGATATAATCCATTTTATTAATTACTTAGTATATATTTTCCCATACACCATGCCATCTTACGAGTAGGTAGACATGTAATGCCCGTGTAACACTTTCATTTTCAAAGAGAAGTCTTTTTCTCCTTGTTACCTTGAAATAAATAATGCCAGGAAAGACATCTATACTGAATTCATCTACAGTGAAGTATTCTGTGTCCTACTGGCCACAAGCTGGCTCTGTTGGAAATCAGTCAGCCAGGTAGTTTAGGGTCATTTGTCCTGGGTAATTTTGTTACCTAATTAAACCCTTTTTCTATACTTTTCCCCCTCACTCTGTTCTACAACACAGGGAGCACCATTTTTCTGTCTCTTGTCAAATGGCTTCTCCGTAGATTTAGGCAGAGGTGAAAACAAGAAGGTGAGAATAAGAGAAAGTGGAGTCTTTCTTCCTCTCTTACGGGATGGTTAGACACTGTGGTGAAAACAGGAAGGTGAGAATAAGAGAAAGTGGAGTCTTTTTTCCTCTCTTATGGGATGGTTAGACACTGTGGCAATGTCTTTGGCAATGGATGGGTCTCCTCAGCTTATGCAGAACAGCCCATACCTCTTGGCCCCAACCACTGCAGGCCATGGTTCTAGATCCCCTTATATAGCTTAACTTTTGAATCTGATATCACTGCCTCCTCCCTCTGTGCCATCTGCTCTCAGCCAAGTCATGTTTCCAGCTGTTATTAATCTTTGGTTTGCTTCATGATCCCTGAATGATTCACCTGCAACTCTATCGCTATGTCAATTCTTTGAATTTTATTCTCTTTTTTTGAAAGACCTACTACTGTTTCACTTTTTTGGATTGGACTTATAGATTAACCCACACTTACTCATTTCACATTCATTCACCAAGACTTTATTACATATCAAACTGGTGTAAGGAGGTGTAACGGTAAGAGCACACCTGAAAGTAAGGTACACATTTTTCCCCATCTTCTATGAAAATTATAGTCCAGCAGAAAAGACAGATATTGGGGCACCCGGTGGGTTCAGTTGGTTAAGTGTGTGACTTCAGGTCAGGTCATGATCTCATAGTTCGTGGGGTCAAGCCCTACATCATGCTCTGTGCTGGCAGATCAGAGCCTTAGAGACTGCTTCGGATTCTGTGTCTCCCTCTCTCTTTGCCCCTCCCTTGCTCATGCTCTGTCTTTGTCTCTCTCTCTCTCTCTCTCTCTCTCTCAAAAATAAATAAATAGTAAAAAAATTAAAAAAAAGAAAAGATAGACATTGTATACTAACCTGTGGGTATGATACATATTGTAAAGATAAATTCTATGATATTATGGGATCAAATAATAAAAGAGAGTAAGCCAAAATGACAGGTTGGGAAAGGTCTTGCTAAGTACGAGACTTTTCAAACAAGATCTAAAATGTGACACAGCCTGGGCCAGGTGTATGCACTATGAGGGAAAGGTGAGAAGAGAGAATATATTTTAAAAGTATATTCTACCTAACTTAATTTCCCAGTTTACAAATGATCTATAAAATCTTTTATCATTGCTTGCCTTGAGTGTATTGAGCCATATGGCTGGGCAGTGGGGAAGGGAAGGAGAATTTCTCTATTATGTATATTCTACTATAACCAGTGAATAATGTGTTAACAGCATGTAATGTATATTCAAAAGCATCATTTAAAATTACCTATAGGGGCACCTGGGTAGCTCAGTCAGTTAAGCGACTGACTCTTGATTTTGGCTCAGGTCATGATCTCACGGTTTGTGGGACCGAGCCCAGCATCCAGTTCTGTGCTGACAGTACATAGACTGCTTGGGATTCTCTCTCTTCCTCTTTCTCTGCTCCTCCCCTGCTCTCTCTCTCTCTCAAAATAAATAAATGAACTTAAAAAAATAAAATTACCTATAAAACTATGGTTTTAGAGATTCTCTGGCTAGTAGTGTCCCCATTTAGGATGAAGGTGACACACAGCATTTCAAATATTTCAGCAAAAAATATGACTGTATGTTAGATAACACGTGACCTCAAATGCTTAAATAATAAAGGAACATTGATATACTAGCTGTCTCTGTGATACTTCATTCAAAACCTCCTACAGCCTCACTAAAGAGCTACAGGGTTTGCATCTGCAAATAGAAGCATTGAAATCTGTCCCTGTGTGTCACCTTGCCTTTTATTTAGCTTGGAAAGACCACCTTAGGTGAAAGCTATTGAGACTCATTTTAGTCCTTTCTTATATTTTTGTGTGTTCAGTTTGATGAAAAATATTTGCAAATTATTTAGTATTTCCCAGGTAATGTGTGTAGCCCTGATGGTGACATAATAAATAAAATACACATCTTGGCCTTTAGGAATTTTTTTTTTTGCCCGAGAGATGCAGAAAAGTGAATGTCTGCTTATAATATCATAAGATACAAGAAGGAGGTCGACGTAGTATGTTATGGGAGCTCAGGAGAAAGGCATCTAGCTAGCCTTGGGAGTCAAGGAATGCTCACTGGAGGTTGTAACAGCTAATTAGAAGAGGAATCAAAAGTCTATTTTGGTGGACATACATAAACCTGTATGTTAACTCCTTTTTGAGTAACAAGATGGAAACCCAACACTGGTCAATTTCCAAAAGAAGCAAAAACAATATGGTGCTTAATTTATGAGATCTAGTTTATAACTGTTATAAAAGACTTTAAGTTATTTACATTAGCTCTGTTACCCTCACCAATGCCATGTAAGGATGATTGCTGTTGAAAGAGATTCCACAGTGTGCCAGCCTGAAACACCATTTTCTTAGAGCTAAAGCATAGGGTTTGTTTTACCCTAAGGACTCCTTATCCCCATAAAAGAATTATAATTAGGGTCATAATTAGTAAAGTTGCTCATTATTCTTAATTAAATTAGACATTAGCTAGACATCAAAAATTATAAGACACACCAATTATTTGCCAGAGTAAGTTATTTATATAATTTGCCTTATGCTTATTGTATAGCCAAATGTAAAATGCAACAAAACAGGACAGCCAAATGTGCCAAATAAAGCCAACGCACCAACCCCTCTTTAAAACTCCTTCATAGCTGACAGTTCCATGGTTGTCCAGGGCGCTCACTAGTTCCCTTTGCATGGCTTTATCTCTGTTGGTTCTGAACTTAACTTTGACTCTCAGTAGCTTTCTCTGTCCTACTTCCCAAGAGAAAGTTAGGGAAGGGTCGGGGAGGTATTAACAAACATCTGAAGTCACTAACCTTGGCCACACTCCCTCTAACATGCTGTAAAATTTTTTATTTCATCTCTGTTGGTTTCCAAGCTAGGATGATCGTGTGGCCATGATTCTAAGTTCCCCTTTCTATTTTTCTTTTAGTAAATGGGGGAGCTTCCTTTTTTTTTTTTTTGAAAGGATGAGGCCATTCAACATGATCTCTCTCATCCTTCTTAGTTGTCATTTCACTAATACTAAATTTTTATCACTTCTAAACTCTCTCAGTATAGATAGAAAAACATAGCTCCTGCTCTCTAAGGTGAATTCTTTTACCTTGGCTCTTTGTCACAAACAGTATTTTAAAAAAATCAAGCAAATGCTCTTGCTTCATTATCCTACGTTTTTCTTTTAATTTTTCTTCTCCCTATCCACTGGCTCTTTTGTCTTTGCCCACACTTGTACCATTGTCTGCACTTTATACAAAAAGTTTTACCTGATTCTACCTGTGTAGGAGTTTGTTTGTCTGTCTTTGTTTCTTTCATACATAAAATATACACATGGAAAGGCATGTATTCTATGCATGTATCATAAAAATATTATACAAACACAGAATAGGGAGAGGGTGACTGGGGAGCTAGAGAAAAGGTTTTTAAGACTGAGGTTTGAGCTAGGTTCTATAAGAATCAATGAGATTTTTCGAGGTCAGCATTTCTCAAACTTTTTTTTTTTTTTATCTCAGGACCACTTTATGCTCTTAAAAGTAAGTGAGGACCCTGAGGAGCTTTTGTTCACGTGAGTTTTATCTCTGAGTATTTTAGTACTATACTTTTAAATTAATTTTCAAATAATAAAAACCCATTAGATGTTCACATAAAAATATACTTTACAGAAAACAGCCAAATTTTAAAAAGTCAGAATATCATTGTTTTACAATTTTGCAAATCTCATCTCTGACTTAATAGAATGTTGTTGGCTTCTTGCTTCTGCTCTGCATTAAGTCGGTTGCAGAATGTTGTTTTGATTGAAGTATGTGAAGAAAATCCTGCCTCACAAATGTATATTCAAACAAGAAAAGATAATTTTATTTTATTTTTAATTTTTTTAATGTTTAATTTTTAGAGAGAGAGAGAGAGAGAGAGAGAGAGAGAGAGAGACAGAGCGTGAGCGGGGAAGGAGCAGAGATAGCAAGAGACACAGAATCCAAAGCAGGCTCCAGGCTCTGAGCTGTAAGCACAAAGCCCAATGTGGGGCTCAAACCCATAAACCTTGAGATCATGACCTGAGCCGAAGTCGGATGCTCAACTAACTGAGCTACCCAGGCTCCCCAAGAAAAGATAATTTTAATGGCCCTATCACATAATTGAGGATATCATTCTTTAATATTACACTAACACTCAACAAGTGGTAAACTCTTACAAGTTACTTGTAATGTGCACTCTGAACCACATCAATGAATTATTCTTACTCTGTTTCATTAAAAGCCACTGGCCTGTCTTGCACTTTGATAATTACCATGAAACACGATACACTGGTCATTTGAAAATATTCTAGACTTATGCAGAGCTTTCCATTTTTGACACCTTCCATTATACATTGTAAAAAAAATCCCAGTCATTATCAGAATTTCTTTAAGCATTGAAAAATGCTCAAGCCTACAGTGGCAAATAAAAATTTCTCAGAATTTCCCACAGTCAGAGACAGACAAATACCATATGATTTCACTCGTGTAGAATTTAAGACACAAAACATATGAACAATAGGGGAAGGGAAGGAAAAATAAAATAAGATAAAAACAGAGAGGGAGGCAAACCATAAGAGACTTAACTACTGACAACAAACTGAGGATTGCTGGAGGGGACGTGGGTGAGAGATGGGTTAAATGGGTGATGGGCACTAAGGAGGGCACTTGCTGGGATGAGTCCTGGGTGTTATTTGTAAGTGATGAATCACAAAATTCTACTCTTGAAACCAATACCACAGTGTATGTTAATAACTTGAATTTAAATAAAATTTGGAACAAAAAAAAACATTTGATAATTCCAATAGTTATGTCAAATTTCAAATTTTAGCATTGGTAACACATACTATTAGTTCTTTTTCTTGAAGTGAGAAGCTCAGTTTGCTCATTTTCCAAAGTATGTCTGCTAAATTCCCAATTCTGAAAAATGTTAACTTTCACTTATTCTTTCAAATGCATTTTCATTGAAAAATGTGGCCAGTTCACCTCAAACTTACAGAACTGCACCATGTTTTGGGGAAAACCATTGTATTTCAGTGTCCAGAATAAATGCTTTATGTGTACTTCCCTTTTAGCCACAGAGACTATTTAAAAGTTGAATCAAGAGGAGTCATGATTTATTTATTTGTTTGTTTGCTTATTAATGTTTATTTATTTTTGAGAGAGAGAGAGAGAGAGAGAGAGAGAGAGAGAGAGATACAGAGCGTAAGTGGGAGAGGGGCAGAGAAAGAGGAAGATACAGAATCTGAAGCAAGCTCCAGGCTCTGAGCTGTCAGCAGAAAGCCTGACATGGGGCTCGAACTCACAAACCTTGAGATCATAACTTGAGTTGAAGTTGGATGCTTAACTGACTGAGTCACCCAGGTGCCCTGAGGAGTAATGATTTAATAAAAATAATAACCTTACTGCTTCATTAAAGAAAGTGCTAAGTAAAATTCCTCTCTCTCTCTCTCTCTCTCTCTCTCTCTCCCTCTCTCTCAATTTCAAGTGCCTGATAGTGAAAAATACAGTAATTAATTATATACTTTGGTGCCAATGCTTTGATTGGTACCAAGTTTATCTACCATTTTATAAAATCTTTTGTAATATTATTGCAAATGTTAGCACAATGAAGAAAGACAAATGTTGTCACAGTGTATTTTGGAAGTGGTCTTGATAACCTAGACACCCTTAGAGGATCCTGGGACTCCCCCACACCCCACATTCATGGACCAAGATTTGTGAACTGCTGATGTACATATAGAAACTTAAAAGACACTCTTACAGAAAAAATTAGCATATAGAAAGATTATAATAACACATATTTATCAACAGCACCTAGTTAACTAGAGCTTATAATTATCCACAACATATTACTCTCTGCTCCCCAAACATGACTTTCTCTTTTGGTCTCTACACCCTAAAGGAGTAGGAGAGATAGTAAGATGCCTGGAAAGACAGAGGACACTGTGGCTTCACTTGTATTCTGTGCTCCAGTTTGGCGGTGAGATCAGCAATATACTACCTTGCCCTTACGGTTTCAATTCATTGTTTTTCCAAATCTGTGCTACTGCAATGCCCCATGATAGCCATTAGCCTAATGTGGCCTAATGTGGTCATGTAAATTAAGCTTAGTTAAAACTAAATTAAACAGCATTAAAAATTTAGTTCCCCAGTTAAACTAGTCCTACTCAAGTGCTCAATATCACATGTGGTTGCTGGCGATTATTTGATTAGTACAGACACAGAGCACTGCCGACAGTTCTACCAGACAGGGCTGGGGTCGAATATCACATTCTTTCTGTCCTCACCATAATTTACTGCACTCCACTTACCCTACTTACCACTGGCATTTTTGAATCACCTGCTTTATTCATAGCTCTTGGCTATTACTTTCTGTTTAATACAAACCCCCATGAGAATGCCCTACCCAATCAATATATTAGACTCCCAATTCCTTGATTGCCTGTATTTTCAGTGTCCGTTACCTCCAGGCCAGTCTGTACACAATCCAGAGCAGCCCCATGTCTGAAATGTTAAACTTCATGTCCTCATTCTCAGATCACATATCTCTAACTTCTATAGCTCCCACCTTCTCATTTCCATTCTATATGTTACTTCAGCCTTTCAAGAGAGAGGCGTCATGGGCCTATTACCAAGTAAGACTTCCACATCAACATAAGATGACTCTCCTGGCCTGGACTCTTGATTATTATCACTTAAGGGAAATCTCTGGCATAGGTCTAGGGTGGCATGAACTGACAGGGCTGATCAAAGCAACTGTCATCTTTCTTACTACCTATGATTTCTTCCTTTCTGCCAATGTCCTGTTCAAATTTCTTCCTACTTGTACCCTGCCCTTTGGAAGCTGGACAGATGCCATGTGTTTCCAAATATAATCTTGGGTTTGAGTGAAGCCTGTTGACTCTCTGGCTCCCCACCTTCTTGAAGTCCTATCATTTGTGTTCTACCACTGGTCTATACCAGCATCCAGGAAGCTGCCCTTAACTCCTTCCAATCTTCCATTACCCATATCCAATTGATCACTAAATTCTGCCGTTTGTGCTTTCCAAATGTATTCCAGATCAATTCTGTCCTTTCTTAACCTCTCATATTAAGTCTATTGGTAGCACTGGGGAAAGGGATTGGTTGATTAGAACTGAAAGTTGCCCAAGGGAGAGGTGAGACTCCAAAAGAGTAATTTGGGTGTTTAATGGATATACTTCTAAGAAAATTCTAGACAAGGGAGAGAGCGTGGATATTTTAGGTGAGCCATGGCCAGCAATTGAAGGGGCAACAAGGTTGATAATTTCTCAAGAATTAGAGGTAAGTTTGGAACCCGCAGCCCAGAACTTCCTGAAGCTGTACAGAGAGAAGAAAATACGCTATTTCAAGCAGTGAAAAGAGCACTTGTCAGGGGCCTGTTGCAACAAAAGGGCAATGCATGACGGTAGCCAGCTGTGATGATGGTAATGGCTTTGTGGAACACAGCAGCTGTCTCAGAGGGAACGGCAGCCTTGCAACGAAACTCCCTAGTTTTTTCCAGTAACACAAAAACTTGCCGACTTTCTCTGCCCAAGTTCTCAGCATACAACTTCCTGCCTAAGGCAAGGGAGGGTTGCCTGGAGCAGCATCCCTTCCCCATCGCCCAATCCCACTGATGCACAGGGGAATTAGTAGTCGGAACAGCAGATCGTGGACTATTCCAGCAACACCTCATTCTCGGAGAGCTATCAGGCAATCAGGAGTAAGACAAGACTGTAGGAGACATCCAGCAAATCATCCTTGCCCCTTAAGTCACCCACCTTCTTATGAGATGGAAGCACGTGCAACAGTTTAGGCATTAGAACTGCTATGGTCCTTACTCTGTCTTAACACTATGCCTGTGCTGTTGGCTTGGGGATATGAACTTTACATAGTTATCTCTGTATTTTTTATTCATTCAACTATAAAACAAACTCCTTGAGGATAGGACATGTATCTTAATAATAACTGCAACCCTCTGATAATGTTGGATACTAAGAGAATCTCTGTGTTTGTGGTTTAGAATGAATAGTCCAAGAGATATTGTCTCCTTTGAGATTGTATTAACGCAGAGAAACCAATTTAGTAATTAGTTCTCTTAAGTAGTAATTTATATTACATTTTATATTTCCTTCTCTTTTTAAAAGTTTTTACTAGAATAATAAATTCTAACATCTACAATACTATTAACTCCAGTAGTATTTTATAGGATTTATAGGATCTTTAGTGTAATGTCTCTCCCTCACCCTCGCTCTCTGAATTTCTGTTCATATATATAGGATGTCTTTATGTCATACAAGTACAGAATTAGAAGTGACCAAAAGAGCCTATTAGCCTGTGTCCACCACTCTTAAGCAGGTTTGAATTTGTAAGAGTAGAAGTAATGTCTAACAGTTATTATACTAAGCATTGTGTGTGTGTGTGTGTGTGTGTGTGTGTGTTTAACATTTATTTATTATTGAGGAACAGAGACAGAGCATGAGCCAAGGCAGGGCAGAGAGAGAAGGAGACATAGAATCTGAAGCAGACTCCAGGCTCTGACCTGTCAGCACAGAGCCTGATGCAGGGCTTGAACCCACAAACAGCGAGATCATGACCTGAGCCGAAGTTGGATGTTTAACTTACTGAGCCACCCAGACTCCCCACGTATGTGTGTATTTTTATATTTTCTAAGTCCAAGACTGAGAATCAGGAATTGACAAAAGACTTTTGTCAAACGTCAAAAGGCATTCAGATGCCAAAATTCGTAATTTTAGATTAGCTTGACATTTTAATGGAGAAAAAAAGAGTACTTGGAACTGCCTATATCTGGTAGTGTCAACACTTTCTAGTTACTTAACCTGTTTCATTGTTCTATACAATGCTTAGGACTTCAGGATATTTTATATATTAATTTGTTTACTTAGTTATCTCCTCCCTTAGATTATGAGCTCTATGAAGTCATCTCCTTTGATTTGCTCAAAATTCCTACCATCTGGAATAGCATATATAGCTCTACTCAAGGAATATTTGAGTGAATGAATGAGTGCAAAACACATGATCATATTGACTAGAGATAAAAACAATTATTTGAAAAAATGCATTCCATAAGATAAATATTATGTTAAGTAAGTACTTTATATGCAGACTTTACACTAAAAAAAACCATTTTATTTTTAATACTGACAGAAACCTTTTAAATTAGACTCTATTGTTATCATTTTTAAAGAAAAGAAAAGAGAAGTTGAGTTGCTGATATAAAATCACAGCTGGTTAGAGAACTATTTCTGATAGAACAGCCTGAGGAGTTCTACAGACCTGCTCCCCATTGAAACTGGTGAAAATTATTTTTAAAAAACAACCTTGGAAGTCGAGAAATTGTTCTAAAAGCATATGAAAGAAGAAAGGTTTCCTTTTAGTTTTGTTGATATTTGCAAATGACATATTGGATAAAGGGTTAGTTTCCAAAATCTACAAAGAACTTACCAAACTCAACACCCAAAAAATCCAGTGAGGAAATGAGCAAAAGACATGAATAGACACTCTTCCAAAGAAGACATCCAGATGGCCAAAAGGCACATGAAAAGATGCTCAACATCACTCCTCATCAGGGAAATACAAATCCAAAACCACAATGAGATACCACCTCACGCCAGTCAGAGTGGCTAAAATGAACAAATCAGGAGACTATAGATGCTGGCGAGGATGTGGAGAAATGGAAACCCTCTTGCACTGTTGGTGGGAATGCAAACTGGTGCAGCCACTCTGGAAAACAATGTGGAGGTTCTTCAAAAAATTACAAACAGAACTACCCTATGACCCAGAAATATCACTACTAGGAATTTATCCAAGTGATACAGAAATGCTGATTCATAGGGGCACATTTACCCCAATGTTTAGAGCAGTGCTTTCAACAATAGCCAAATTATGGAAAGAGCCTAAATGTCCATCAACTGATGAATGGATAAAGAAGATGTGGTTTATATATACAATGAAATACTACTTGGCAATGAGAAAGAATGAAATCCTGCCATTTGGAGCAATATGGATGGAACTGGAGGGTATTGTGCTAAGTGAAATAAGTCAGTCAGAGAAAGACAGATATATGATTTCACTCATATGTAGAACTTGAGAAACTTAACAGAAGACCATGGGGGAAGGGGAGGGGAAAAAATAGTTTCAAACAGAGAGGGAGGCAAACCTTAAGAGACTCTTAGATACAGAAAACAAACTGAGGGTGGATGGGGGGGGAAGGGGAAGATGGGTGATGGGCATTGAGGAGGGCACTTGTTGGGATGAGCACTGGGTGATGTATGTAAGCGATGAATCATGGGAATTTATTCCCAAAATCAAGAGCACACTGTATACAATGTATGTTAGCTAACTTGACAATAAATTATATTTGAAAAATAATAAATGAATAAATACCAAAAAAAAAAAAAAGAAGAAAGATTTCTTAAAATATACTACACTTTGTAAGAAAAATGAGCTACTATTTGAACTAAGACCTACTCCTTCCATCCTCCCTCCCAACTCAGGGAGAAAAAAGGGGAACTCCATTGCATTTGGGCACAGACAAGAACAGAGCTCCTCTCCCTGTAGCCACCAATCAGAGGGCTATGTTCTCCTTGGAAGGGCAAGTCTGTCAGCATTTATCATCCTGCACCCAGATAACTTCTGGCAAGTATGTCCAAGAAATGGTGGCTCCCTTCTAACCAGCCCCATTGAAGTCTCCACCTTCATCAGAGCAGAAATACAGAGGTCCTTGGGGCACCTGAGTGGCTTAGTCAATTGAGTGTCTGACTCTTGATTTCAGCTCAGGTTATGATCCCAGGGTTGCTTGATCAAGCCCCACGTAGGGCTCCATGCTCAGCGTGGAGCACACTTGAGATTCTCTCTCTCCCTCCCTGTGACCCTCTCCCTTGCTCATGCTCTTTCTCTAAATTAAAAAAGAAAAAAGAAAGAAAGAAAGAAAGAAAGAAAGAAAGAAAGAAAGAAGAAAGAAAGAAAGGGACCTTACTGCTTTATTTGTTTATTTTTAAATTAACTACATTATCATAGTAATGAATGCATATAGTTTTAAAAAATACCTCTAAAAGTCTTGTATTGAAAAATAAAGTTTCCTTCTAACTTCTCAACCATTAGTTCTGCTTCCTGGAGTTAACTACCAGCAACTCTTCTATCTATTGTTTATGGTATTTATTTCTGTATTTCTAATTAATAGGCTTATGCTGTTATTTCTTGATTCATTGATCTTATGAATGATCTATTTATTTCTGGCCCTAGTGGATGATGTTTTAACTTGAAAATGCTCCACTCACCCATATGATCTCTCCACCTTCCTCCTACATCGTTACAGATTTGTTTTTAGCAAAACTACTAGTCAGTGACAACATTATGACTGACTTTACAAAAGGTGCTGCTCACAGTTTAAACCACTACAAATGTTCGTTATGAATATTTCTCCAAACCTGTATCTCTCCTCGTCTTTTCCTAGAATTAATAATTGCCAAAGTTTTCATTCATTTTTTTAAGGTGAAGACTATTTATTTTTACATAGTTGAAGGTTCAAAGCAAAACTGAGGGGAAGATACAGAAATTTCCCATTTACCGCTTTCCCCTACACATGCACAGCCTCCCCCATTATCAATATCCCTCACCCAAGTGGTACATTTGTTCCAATTCATGAACCTACTTCACTGTTTTTCCAAAATGTGCTTTTTATACTTTTCTCAGAAGTATGAAATATTCACCGCACCTATTACTAGTTTTTACATTTTCAACTACATTCCTTATATTTCCTTCCTTTGAGATCCATCATCTGGAGTCCTTGATTCTTTGGATCTAATTCAACCTATTGCTTGGTGGACTTGCCACCCATGTGTCCACTTGGGATTCTCAATCTCATGATCTCGGAGGATTAGCTTTGTCAGTATCCTTTAATGAGCTACCTTTGTCCTGGATCCCATGTCTTTTTACTTTCTTGGTTTCACACCTCATTTAACAATAGCATATCCTCTTGAAACTTTCTACAAATGCATAGATAGCAGATACCTTATTTAGTCACGGTATCTAAATATGTCTTTATACTTCATAAGAAGTGACTACTGTTTGATCTGGATATAGAATTCTAGGCTGGAAATAATATTTTTATCTGGATTTTTATGACATTGTTACACAGTCTTTTACATTCTGAGGTTGAATTTGCATCCCTGCTGTGCATCCTATTGCTGTGTCTTGAAGTGCGTCTTATTCAGTGAGCGTTTCCGGTCTGGAGACTCATCCCTTCAGTTCCAATTATTTTGCTTATAGAATTCTCTTTCATAATGTCCTTCTTTCCATTTTTCTTTTGCTAAAACTACCATTTTTCAGGTGTTAGCTCTCTTGGATTGATTCTTAATTTCTCAACTATTCTTTCTTACTTTCAATATTTTGGTGTGTGTGTGTGTGTGTGTGTGTGTATGTGTGTGTGTGTGTGTATGTGCGTGTGTGTGTATCTGCGTGAGTGTGTGTGTGCACATGTGCATGCATGCATCTGTATGTGTGCATCTGTGTGTGTGTGTGTGTGTGTGCCTGTGTGTACACACACTGCTTTCCAGGAGACTTGTTTGGTTTTATTTTCCACCACTTCTAATGATATTTTTATCATATATTTTAAATTTCTAGAATTCCTTTCTTCCTTGCTGATTTCCATTTCTCCCTAGACTCTTGTTCTAGTTTCATAACCTTCATATTTCTATGACAATATGTAGAGGGGGGTTCTATTTTTCACTCTTTTGAAAAGTATTTTCTTCTCTACATAACAATCTCTTCTCCAGATTCCTGATGTTCCTTTTTCTTCTTCTTCATCCTAGTATCTATCTGGTCTGGGGTCTCTGTTGTTTAGGTAGAAGCTTCCTTCAAATAGCTGGTAACTCCTCTGTCCACCCATATTTAAACTGACGCAGCAATCACTGATTACTCTGAGCACATATGCAGTTACTTATCCAGTGCCTTGTCACTTGAAGTATGGCTCACCGATGGGCAGAAATGCAGAAGTATTAGAAATGCAAAATCTTGGGCCACACCCCAGAATGAATGAATCAGCATCCACATTGTAGTAAGATGTGAGGGATTTACATGCACATTTAAGTTTGTGAAGCACTGATTTCATTATAGTCAACTTATAAAATAAGTCAGGCTTTTCATTACCCCCATTTAATTTATGGATATCTGGAAGAATTTTCCCTCTGAAGCTCTTTAAAGTTTCTCTAGAGAATAATCCTTTCACCTGTGGGGAAGGGACAGTGCATGCTGACTTCTAGATTTCTGGTAGAGATAGTAATGAACTACGAAGGTCTACAGAACTCTGGTTTTGACCAACACCCTTGGTTTTAGCTCCATGTGGTTCCTGGTAGATATGGCTACCTCTAGGTTTTGAGCTTTTTGTAGGTTCTACAGGGCAAACTTCCCTACTTGTCTTTATCATGTCTCTCTGAAGGCAGTTTGGTTTTAACTTTCTGTGTTCTTTTGTGATTCTCCCTTCTGTAATGTCATCTCGGTTCCAGTTATTTTTCTTTTCATGTGATAAAGCCATTAGAAAAAAAAAAAAAACTCACTCACTGTCATTTAGTTAAATATTTGAAGAGACAGCACATAAACACAGTGGCTCATCAGGCAGGTCATTTCAAAGCAGCAGAGAAGTGCTGTGTTGCAGAGGAAGGCTCAGAACAAGAAAGTAGGCTGCCCAGGGGTTCCAGACAGCATGGCAGATTGGGGGATGACAGAAGAGGGA
Organism: Panthera uncia; assembly: GCF_023721935.1. Taxonomy (NCBI): domain Eukaryota; kingdom Metazoa; phylum Chordata; class Mammalia; order Carnivora; family Felidae; genus Panthera; species Panthera uncia. The sequence continues at coordinate 15,244,299 of NW_026057577.1, read as the reverse complement.
ACAAACACCGAAAGAGGCTGCTAAAAAATAAACCATCTGCTTTGCCATTTTTTTCTTGGTTTGGTCCTAACACCACGGTCAATTCTAGTGCCAGGCAGGATCCTTGTCAGCTCAATGAGAGGAGATTTGGGTTAATGCAGGTCACTTGGCTCTATTGCCTCCAGTGCTCAAAGCAGAAGACCACCATGTTTCCTAAATAGATCTTTGGCCCTGGTGTAATCTGGGGAGGCAGCTGGGCCCTTCTTTAAGCACAGAACCCTAAGGCAACCACATCGGACCCAGAGTTATCCCAAGAAAACTGGTAGTGCCAGAAGGTTCGAAGAAGGCAAAGTATTACGGTATCCTTAGATGAGAAGAATGACAAATATGGCAAATTGGATTTAGAAGAGCAATTCTCTAAGTGTGTTCCAAGCAACGTTCCCCCAGAAGATGCTCAAAAAAAAAAAAAAAAAAAAAAAAAAAAAAAGGGCGCCTGGGTGGCTCAGTCGATTGAGCCACTGACTTCGGCTCAGGTCATGATCTTGCACTCCGTGAGTTTGAGCCCCACATCAGTCTCTGTGATGACAGCTCAGAGCCTGGAGTCTGCTTCAGATTCTGTGTCTTTTTCTCTCTCTGCCCCTCTGCCTCTCATGCTCTCTCTCTCTCTCTCAAAAATAAATAAACATTAAAACAAATAAAAAAAAAAAGAGTTGTGCTGAATCAATTCCACTACAGGCCTCAAGCACTGAAGAACTCAAGTTCATACCCACTGTGAATACCAAAATAAGCACATTAGGCTGTGGAATAAATACAAGTCCAACAAAATTCTGATTTTCCCTGGTGTTAACTTCCTTGATGCATTAGACAAATACTAAACATGGATATAATTTTTTCTTCCCCAATTTGCTGGTGTCCCAAACGTGTATTTTATCTAATCTAATGGTTAATGGCTATATTGGCATAGGTTCTATAGTGAAAGAATTTGGGGGAACTGATGCATTTTCTCTAAAAGATCCATAATGAATGTAAGTATATTAGTTTGACAGTTCACCGGAGAGAAAAATGTGCAGCTTTAACGCGGTGTTTCCAAATCTCATTTGACCAGAGCACCCATTTTTGACAGCATATCTATTAGTTTTCTACTGAACTAATGGTCTGCAGAAGGTATTCGGAGGCCACTGCTAAGAGGACTCAAGTTGGACAAGGAAGGCATCTGGCCCACACAAGCCCCATCGTGTCCAACGTTCTGTACAAGTAGACATCATGGCACCGAAGATTAATCTTTCAAGGCATCTGTTCTTTTAATGTGGAACATAAATCCCAGTCATCTAAATATACTTCTTGCTTTTTACAGATAAAATATTTTCTGTACCTAACCATAGTGTAACATTATTGGTGCTATTTTAATTGCCACTTGATATCATCTCAGAAGCAGCTGGCTATGTTTTGACTCTGATAGAATTGACAGAAGTTGTGTATGTGTATGCGTAATGTAATTTGTAATTCTCGAAAGTTTTGATTTGTGTTTAAAAATAAAAAGCACTGTGTACCTCAACAAATGATAAATCACATGAGGGATTTCAGATTCTAACAATCTGGTACTGACTGGACAAAGAGAAAGCAAATTTAAATTATTCATCAACCGAAAGGTAAACAAAAGGGTAAAACTTTTCCTTTGTTTCGTATATTACAGGCAGTGCTACATGGCCTTTGAAGATTATAATTTTTAGATGGTGCCCATCATAACCTACTGTGCCTAGAATGTAAGGATATATGTATCTTTCATATACACAATGAATATACTGATCTAATAAAGTAACAGCATCTTGGAGGATGAACTCAATTGCTTTATATAACAATCACTTAAAATAACAGGGATTTCAGAGGTGACAGCGCTAAGTAACTCTGATGGAAGTATATTTTGAGATATTTTTCTCATATAATTTAATGGTGACCTATCTCTCTTGTTCCATTCATCCTGGCTACCAGTGGCCTCAATTAAAAGAAGGCTGTGATTCAGGATATAATCTATGACCAGAGAAAAAGCACAGCTAACTTGCCCAAATGAGGATTGTAACATTAGGACAAGGTCTTGTCCAAGTAAGTTAATGAACTAGGATGTATAGATTTGCAGGGCATATGGTACAGAAATTCTTCCTATTTCTTATCCCGTCTTTAACATCAGAGCGAAGTGAACATTAGGAAATTTAAATTCACTGCATTGGGGCGCCTGGGTGGCTCAGTCGAGTGTCCGACTTCAGCTTAGGTCACGATCTCACGGTCCGTGAGTTCGAGCCCCGCGTCGGGCTCTGGGCTGATGGCTCAGAGCCTGGAGCCTGTTTCCGATTCTGTGTCTCCCTCTCTCTCTGCCCCTCCCCTGTTCATGCTCTGTCTCTCTCTGTCCCAAAAATAAATAAACGTTAAAAAAAAGTAAATTCACTGCATATCTTATAGTCAACAGAAGACTGCATCAGTGATTATAAAAATAGAGTTAATATGAATAAAAACTTACCATTAAATGTTTACTATATACGATGACCTAAGGTAAATTCATTGTCCTTTTTAGAAAACAAAACAAAACAAAAAACAAAAACAAAAAAAAACAAACAAAAAACAAACCAGAATTTATTTTTCATAGCAGGTTGTGGATCACAGCAAAATTGGGCAAAATTTACAGAAATTCCCATATACTCTGGGCCTCACACATGCATAGCCCGCACATTGTCAACATCCTCTGGTTGTACCAAATGCACCAACTGATGAAACTACAATGACACATCACCAGATCGCCATGGTTTACACAATGGTTCATGTGTGATGTTGTACATTCTGTGGCAGTGGAAAAAATGCATAATGACATGTGTCTACTATGATAGCATCATACAAAGTAGTCTCACTGCTGTGTTCTGCCTGGTCACTCCTCTCTTCCCCACAAACCCTGACAAACCCTTATCTTTTTACTCTATCTATAGTTTTCTAACTTTTCAAGAATGTCATATTGTTGGGATCATACAGTATGTAGCCTTTTTCCAACTGGCTTCTTTAACTAAGTAATATGCACTTAAGTCCTTCCATTTTTTTTACATAACTTGATATTTCACTTCTTTTCAGGGCTGAGTAATATTCTATTGTCTGGAAGTACCACAGTTAAATGATCCATTCATTGACTGAAGGACATTTTCATTGCTTCCAAGTATTGGCAATTATATATAATGCTGCTATCAACATTCATGAGCAGGTTTTGATGTGGATATGAGTTTTCACTCCTTTGGGTAAATACCAAAGAATATGACTGCTAGACTATATGATAAGAGTATTTTGTTTTAAAGAAACCTAAAACACAGCAAATTGCCTTCCAAAGTGGTGGTACCATTTTGCATTCCCACCAGCAATGAATGAGAGTTCTTGTTATTTCACTTTCTCGTCACCATTTGGTGTTGTCAGTGTTTTGGCTTTTGGCCATTGTGATAGGTATATGGTGGTATCTCAGGGTTTTTAAAATTTCCATTTCCCTGATGACATATGATGTGGACCATCTTTTTATATGCTTATATGCCATCTGTATATCTTCTCGGATAAGGTGCTTTTTAAGATCTTTGGCTCATTTTTAAATCAGGTTGTAGGTATGCTCTTTTTTGTATTCCTAGACTTTTAGGTATGAAGACTACCCAAACAAAGTCACTGCTGCATGATTCATTTTCTGTTTTGTGAAGGAGGAGAGCCCATCTATATTTTTTTCTTAATTTTGAAAAAAAAAAAAACTATCTGAAAACATTGCCTAGAAAATCGCTACCTTTTTTTTTTTTTTAATTTTTTTTTAACATGTACTTATTTTTGAGACAGAGAGAGACAGAGCATGAACTGGGGAGGGTCAGAGAGAAGGAGACACAGAATCTGAAACAGGCTCCAGGCTCTGAGCCGTCAGCACAGAGCCCGATGCGGGGCTTGAACTCACGGACTGCGAGATCATGACCTGAGCCAAAGTCGGCCGCTTAACCAACTGAGCCACCCAGGTGCCCTGAAAATCTCTACCTTTTAAGCACACACTACTCATCACCCTTCAGAGGCTGCTGGGACTAAGACCGTTTGTTGGTCTAAAAATAGGGGCCTACGATATTTCAATTAATGTTTCTCTTCTTCAGTTTTATCAGGAATAAAAAGAGTCCCCATAGTGCAATAGGTAGAAAGTAAATCTGAATTTTTCTGTAAAGAATATGTAAAAATTATGAAACATTTCATTACACCCATTAAATAAACCAGCAACAAATATTTTGGGGGATAAGAAGCATAATGTTTTGTACCTTATCCTAGAGAAAAACACTGACTGAATAGAACATATAGGAAAGTATCAGGTTTTATATTATGGACTTTTTTCCACGGAAAGCCTATTTTTCTGGAAAAAAAATGTTTTACATGTTAAATAATCATGCTTTTGAAAATATCAATCCTTATACATATCAGAATACCTAACACAATTATGATACAGGGTATACACCATAAATATTTGTAGTTAACATTGTTTTTCAGGAAAGCATTATTTTCCTTAAGTGATTTTAAATATACTGTTCTACTAAAGGTGATTTTTATTCTATTCTTAACCCAAAATTCCAATGGAATGCTAAACCTAGTAAGCCAGTAGAGAGAACGCATATCATAATTCTACCTTCAGATGTTTCTCTGAGGAAAAGAAACCTTCACTTGTGATCTTCACTTTTCCTGTTCTTATCACTCTAATCATCGATTATGTGGAACTTTACTAAATCATTCTAAAATTCTTCACAAATACTCCTTAATTTAGCACAGCCCAGCTCCTGTTCTCAGTACTCCCAGAGCTACCACAGAAGTCTCTACCAGAGACAACGCTCCAGTCTTGCCAAAGTTCTTCTTAGCCTTACAGAGAATAGTCTCATCTGACAGAGCCATACACGTATTTCTCTCTCTAATTCAAAGCCTTGTTTTGCTTAGCCCATCTCTTCCTCATTTGACTGAAACTTCCAAAATATCACATGATATCTTCCCCATTTATTCTCGTAATAAAGAACTGGACTCCATTTTTCTTAATTGATGTATAGTTCACACAAGATGTTACATTTGTTTCTGGGGCACGGCATAGTGATTGGACAAGTTTATACATTCTGCTATGCTCTCCACAGAGCAACCTACAGATTCAATGCACTGCCTGTCAAAACACCAACAGCATTTTTCACAGAACTAGAACAAATTATGCTAAAATTTGCTTGAAACCACAATAGACCCCTAATAATCAAGGCAATCTTGAGAAAGAAGCACAAAGCTAGAGGTGTCACAATTCCAGATTTCAAGATACATTACAAAGCTCTAATAATCAAAACAGTATTGGTACTGGCACAAAAATAGACACACAGATCAATGGAATGGAGAGCCCAGAAATAAAGCCATGCTTATGTAGTTGATTAATCTGGACACCATTTTTTATGACTGACCTGACAGCTTTTAGTTTCCCACCTCTCTTTCCTGCTGCCCCCACACAGGGCAAGCACGATGAGAGTCCCCGTGTGCCACACATCCTATGAGGTCAGTGGCAAACCCACCTGCAAACACTCCCACCCAGCACATGGGCCCTTCCCCAGACTCATGCCCAAGTCACCACAAGGACCCCATGTACTCTCTCTGCTTTGCTCTTGGTTTCCTCCCTTGCAGAATTTCTACACTTCCCCTTAGGAAGTCCTTCAGTGGTCTACTGCATGAGTAATAAGTTTCATTTCATATTCATTGGTAGCTATAAGTTGTTTGGTATCCAATATAAATAATATCCAATTAATATACATTCCAATATTTATATTGGTATCCAATATAAATCTTCGGGGGAGTGGGAATTTATAGCAGGAGACACCATCCACATAAAATGTTTCTTATACATTTATTTATACCAACAAATCTCATCCTTGTCATTAATATTTTTCATTCAAAATGTTAAAAACATTCCTTATTTTCTTTACATCCAATGGAGATATTTATGTAATATATATGCATAAAGTATATAATTATATGTGTAAATGTCTCCATCTACACAAATGTTCTCTGTCTTGATGGATGTGAAAACTATTAACAGCACATATGGTCTTCTTTGTTTTTCTGCAATCCGTACATTCACATAGATATTTGAATAAATTCATTTTAGTCTGAAGGTAAATGGATTTAAATAAAATAGAAATAAAGAGTGGGGACACCATTTATTTCTCTGTAGTCTAAAGACTCATATTGTGTTTTCTATTTTACTGTCCAATACCATATCTTGGTAATACAATATTCATTTTTGTTCAGTTTGCTTTACATCATGTCTTAGTACATATACAGCTTTCAAAGTCTAATCCTTCATTCCGGTTATTTGTTTCAAGTTTCCTTTCCTAACTTTGGTTCCCAAATGTGCTAATCATCTGACAGGCAGAGCTCTGTGTGGATTAGCACCTGATTCTTTAACTTTACAACAAGGTTGTTTAACCTCCCCTCTTTGTACCATGAGTTACTGTGACTTACAAACTACTTCTTGTGAAAAAGTATCCTTTTATTGTTTGTTAGACTTTATGTCAGCCACACAGTATTGAAAACATCTGGAACAGAGAAGAAAACACTTGGATTCTTTCCCAAAAATGTCTCCAAGACCAAGCAGCAAGATCACATAGTCAAACGAACAATACGAAAGAGCAAGAGGGAAAGGCAGAAAAGGCTCTTTAAGGAAGTCAGAGTAAAATCAAATGTGTGACAAACATATCAATTATTCTGTCTATTTTCATTTAGGAATGACACATTCATTTGTCCTTTGGCAACAGTTTCTCTGGCCTTTTTTCACATTTACACAATCCTAACAAGCGTTTTGTACAAATGCAACGTCCAACTCAGATGGTGATCAAATGGCTATGGCAGGACTATAAATGCTCCACAGCCAAAGACAAAAGTTAAAAGTGCTGTTGGTGCCGTAGTCTTGCAACTAGGGTTTTTCTTGAATTTGTTTAATACCATTGACACTTTTTTTGCCTAGTAATTTCCTTTTTATTTACTTTAGTGGAACTCTCTCCAAAATATAGCCAATAACTACATGACTTAACTAGTTATCTCAGAACCTTGAGTGCTATTTTCTGTTGTCAGCACATTTATGATAAATTTGCAAAATGCAAATAAAAGCTGTAGGCAAGTGAAAAAGAATTCTCATCTATAAAAATATACACCTCACCGATTTTACATGTGTTGAAATATTTTACAGCTTCTAAATTAGCTGAAATAAGTAGTCTAACCTTTCAAGGGAAAAAGTTTTGATAATGACTTATTGAACAAACATGCTCATACAGAACACCACAGGTAAACTCTTTAGGAGAGACTAGTGTGTCAGTGAATTTACTAAGCAAAAATAACAATTTTATATAATCATTAATTTTAAGAAAAAGTAGAAAGGAAATGCATAATATTTAGTCATAACTGAGTCTTAAAAATGTTGAAGATGGGGGCGCCTGGGTGGCTCAGTGGGTTGAGCATCTGACTCTTGATTTTAGCTCAGGTCATGAACTCATGGTTTGTGAGTTTGAGCCCCGCATCAGGCTCTGCACTGACATCATGGAGCCTGCTTGGGATTCTGTCTCCTTCTTTCTGCCCCTCCCCTAATCTCCCTCTATCTCTCTCAAAATAAATTAATAATTTTTTAAATGTTGAAGATGACTTGTGCCCATTAGTGCCTTTCTATCCTACCATGATGGCCTAAGAAAAGAGGGTACTACACTCTGACAGGGTCCTCACTTCTCTGATTCCTTATTCTCTGTGAAGGACCCCCTACACAGACCTGCTGACTCTTAACTGTCATAAGACTCGGTTTCCATCCTTTCAACCCTCCTCCCTTAAAAACTGTTCTAAACTGAGCCAATCAGAGATATTACCCAAGGAATCTGAAAATTGGCAAAGTAGCAGAAAAACATCTGTTGGAGTAGAATTACTTTGATGGGCATACCTGAAAAGAAAATCCACATGTTCTTCTTGTTTGGCTCCTCCAAGATTTCCTCATTCAATCTTTCTGTTGGCCTCATCTCCTCAGTTATTCCTTTGGTTCCTATTATCTACCTCAGCTACTTGTCCAGAGTTGATTTCTGTGGCCTGTCAATAAAACGGATACTTAAATTATACAGATATTGACACCAGAGAGTGAATTGCAGGCAAAAGATATTCAGGGACATGTGGAATATTTAGAATTGTATGTCATGCCAAGAAATTTTGAAAATGCATTGAATCTTTTCCTTATTTTAGGAGGGCAAATAGCTTATGGAATACAGGGTCAAAACTAGTGAAATGGATTATCTCCTGTGACCCACTGACCATAGTCTCACTGAGGTAGAAACGCTGAAGAATTGGACAAATGACACTACAGAAAATTTACAGCAAATATTACAGGTCTAGAGAAACCATTTTTTTTCTGATAGCATTAGATAACATAAAATAAAAGATTCAAAATCAGATTTAAAATTCTGGACTAATGTCATGGAATAAAATTCAAAATTCTGAGGACTGCTAAAAATAGGTCTACTCTATTTAGAAACAGAACTTTACGGTATGACAGTGTCTTTCATTGTGTCCTAGAAGTGCAATGCAAGAAGCCTGAGTAGTGCAGGTTTATTGTCTACTTCATCTAGAAGAAAATATGGCCCAGCCAGTGGCTGACAGTGTAGTCTAAGAATCAGGGTTTCAGGTGATAGATGGAGGGTTAATGGCAATATTATCGGAGAAAGAGTATGTGCCTCAGCCTATCAAGATAGTTCTTGAATCTTCTCTAGATGCTTACTAAAAGAACCCCTCAAAAAAAAGCCTTAACAAATGAAAAGAGTAAGGTGACCCTTTTGTGAATATCAGTTATCCTTCTTTGCCACCCAGACCTCAGCTTGCTCAATGATCTTGAAAAAGCTGCCATAGGATAGGGAAGTAGATTATGCATGGGCACAATGACATAGGCTGCCTTCTACAAGGTCAACTCTACCATCACTAATGATCCCATCATTACTGCTGGAACTCCGTTTGGCAGTTGAAGGTACATGCTTTTAGAAATTCAACTAGCCTTGAGATCCCTTTATAGTAACATGCATCAAGATACGCTGCAAGCCTTGGTGGCAGACAGATTCTATTAGATCCCTTCCACCATGAAGTGAGCAGTAATTTTCTTCTTACTCCAAATAACAATAAGACACTTATTCTGAATTTACTTCTGACAGTATCATCTTATGTGGACTTACCAAATTCCCTATATACCATGATGATATTCCACACAATATATGGACATGGGCATAAAAATATGCATGGGCAAAAAAATACATTTAATGAGGAAATAAATAAGTTAAGAGGCACGTGTGTTTGAGATTCACTGGTATTTTCAAGCATTCGATATTTGGAAGTATTGGAACAGCAAGAATCAAAGTCTCACCAGTGGCTTCACCTAGAAGATGAAAATTTACGAATTTGGGAGCTGTCTTGTAGGATGTTGTATATGTTTTCCACTCTGGGCTGTAGTAAAGTTTTACTTATACAAAGAAGGTATAGTTTTTACCAAGTGTATTGAATATTGTGAATGAGTCACTCAGTCCCCCTTCCAAACCACTTCTCATGTGCAAGAGACAGAATAATAAAAATTCCTTTTTGTTCAGACTCCTTTGCAGCTAAGGCTCAGTATGTGATTGCTGATTCATCAATCAGATATACACACATGTGAGACTTCAAGTCAGAATCTGGTTTGGTGAAAATAGGATACATACTACGCTGGTCGTACTGTGGCAGAATCAGAACATTCATGGAAGCACCAGCTTTGCTATGGCTCATCGAAATGAGAGCAGTCTGCCCAGAGCAGAATCAAAAGCATCTCTGGAGAGGCTCATTCCTCAAAAGTCAAACAAGAATTGTTGCTTCCGCCCTTAATGTGTACCTTTCCACTGAAAAGAACCAAATTAGATTCCTTGGTTTTCAGCTAAGAAATGAAGAATGCTAATAACTGGAAACTAAAACTATCATTTGACCATGCTGGACCATTAATGTCACGGGAGCAGGCAGAAAATAAGGTCACATTGTCCGGATCAATACCTGTGGAATATCAAAGGAAATAGGTTTGAATGTAAATATTTTAGGATGTCATAACAACTGTGACCAAGTAGAAGTCTAAATGGCTTATGTACCTCAAGAAGAAAACTGTAAGCCACTCTATTTGACAATGTGTCTAAAAGTGCTGGCTGAAAAGCTAAAGAAAGGTAAGGAAAATGGACGGTGGTAAGATAAAATGACAAGGACCAGCTGCTGCATTGGTGTACGTGATGGGTCCTGAGGGCTGTATTTTTTCCTCTATTTCCCTCCTTGGTTGTTACTATCATTGTTATAATTTTTATATTTTACACTATTACAGCAATTGGTGTGTTTCAAATTCTGTGTGTGTTAAACATGCTAACATGTAATAAAAATAAAAATTTAACAACATACTACATAGGCTGGTATTGGTAGTATTAAACTTCCGCAGTATTAAGCTAGCTCGACAGAAAAGTAGACAAAGATGAGTGACAAATATAGTCATTAGCGATTATTATTTAATCTATACTTTTCTAATGATGAGAAAACTGGGCTGAAAATAGGGAAGGAAGGTATGAAAAATAGAGGTATTTGATTTTTTAGGTATCCCTTTTTAAAGGTTACCATCAGAGAGGAGAGAGTTTTGATTGCAAGGAAGATTACAGTGGCATCTTCATCATCATTAATAGGTGAATAAACTCTCCTTTAATTTAAAGAGACTATAGTACTCCATTCTCCCTACCCAGTAAACTCTCTACAACATCGACAACTTGTCCATGATAGGAATGAATAAGAACAAGTGACTTCTTATATTAATACTACACCTGAGGGATCCCTGTCATAGATACTGTTCTTCCATTGTGTCCTGCCAGGTACACTTACCAGAGACAATAAAGTGCTCTGATGGTAGGTTTGTAGAGCGATATTTTTAATCGCTTAGTTCACTTCTGCACTCCTTTTATGAAACACTAACATGAAAATTAGGGGAAAAACTAAAAAATAAAAACTGGAAAAACACTTCTTTGTAAAAATCCCCTTACTATATGGGGTGCCTGGGTGGCTCAGTCAGTTGAGCACGTGACTTCTGCTCAGGTCATGATCTCGCGGTTTGTAAATTGGAGCCCTGTGTCAGACTCCGGGCTGACAGCTCAGAGCCTGGAGCCTCCTTCAGATTCTGTGTCTCCCTCTCTCTGCCCCTCCCCTGCTCACACTCTGTCTCTCAAAAATAAATAAACACTGAAAAAACAAATTCCCCCACTATCCTCCTCTGTCCTTTAAAATATACCATTTATTTTTCATGACTAGGTGGTTTCAATGATGAATTACATTAAGTTTTAAGGAAAAAGTATCAATAATAATATCAATATTATGCAAAATTTTATGCAAAGATATTTTAAGAAAGAAAACCACAGACCTAACACTATCATAAACAGTGATACAAAAAATCCTTAACAAAATATTAGTGAATTGAACCCAGTAATATATAAAAAGTATAATAGATCACAACCAAATGTTACTCCAGGAATGAAAGATAGGTTTAATACTAAAAAATTAATTATTTATTCACCACATTAACAGAATAATGTAGAAAAATATCTGTATAATCAACACCCTTTTATAATAAATAAAAGAGACTCTCAACATATTAGCAATACCGAGAACTTCCTGAACCTGATAACATACATCTATGAAAAATTTGTAGTTATGAATATAGTTACTAGCCAGTATAATGAAGCAAGAAAAAGAAATAAAAGAAATAATGATTGAAAGGAAGAAATTGCCTTTGTTCACAATCCATGATTACTTGTAGTGAAAACACCAAGAAATCATCAAAATCTACTAGAACTAACATATTGCTGAATACAAGGTCAAAAGTCCAAAATTAACTGTATTTCCATATATAAGCAAGAAACAATCAAAGTAAAATATAGAACACATTGATAATAGCATCAAAAATAAAATACTTATGAAGTAATTTAACAAAAGATATGCAAGATACCCTTATTGAAATATGTAAAACATTGCTAAGTGAATTGAATAAAACCTAATATGTAGAAAGATATATCATCATGGGTTGGAAGACAACAAACATGGTAAGACCTACATTCTTCTAAAATTAATGTATAGATTTAATGTAATCATAATAAAAATTCCAGGGGAGCCTGGGTGACTTTGGCTCAGGTCACGATCTCACTCACAGTTCATAAGTTTGAGCCCTGTGTCAGGCTCTGTGCTGACAGCTTGGAGCCTGGAGCCTGCTTCGGATTCTATGCCTCCCTCTCTCCTTGTCCCTCCCCACTCACACGCTGTCTCTCTGTCTCTTTCTCAAAAATAAATAAGCATTAATTTTTTTTTAATTCCAACAGTTCTCTTTTTTAGAAATTTAAAAATTGGTTCTAAAATTTGAATGAAAATAACAAAGGATCTTGAATAATTAAAAAACACTCTTGAAATATAAGAATGAGCTTGCAAGAGTTATACAACTGTATTTTAAAAATTATGAAAAAGCCACAGTAATCAAGAGCATGTGGTAGCAGTATAGAGACAGAGCAAAGGATCATGGAACAGAAGAGAAAGTCCACAAATAGCCCTACACATGTATGCAAAGGCAATTCAGTAGAGAAAGGAAACCTCTTCAACAAATGGTGCTGGAATGACAGATAAAAATAAGTCACTTATTTATAAGAGCTATTGCTTAACATTAGATCCTAATTCAGTATTGGTAATACCACTTTAAATTAAGACAAGGGTTAGCAAAACCTCAGAGAAAACATCTACTGGTCTACTTCTATTTGAAATATAATGGCCAAAATATTATTCCAACCTTTGCCATGTGCTGTCTTTCTGTCAATGAATGAATTGTATGATATCTGTCTTCAATTTTTTTGTTTATTATACCAATTATTTATAAATAATTATACATTTATTATAAAAAATCTATCAGGCCTTGAGCAAGAGTATACAGTGATAAACACAACAAAATAGTCTTTATCTTCAAGGACTTTCAGTATATAATGTTTAAAGGTAGAACACTCACATTACTTAAACAAAAACACAAATATATAATGACTTATTTTCCTAACATAATACAGTTTGTATGATTTTTTTAAATGCTTATTTATTTTGAGAGAGAGAGAGAGCACGAAAGTAGTTGAGGGACAGACAGACATGGAGAGAAAGAATTCCAAGCAGGCTCCACACTGTCAGCACAAAGGCTTCCAAGACTCCATCCCCTGAACCATGAGATCACAACCTGAGCTGAAATCAAGTAGTATGCTTAACTGACTGAGCCACCCAGGCATATGATTTTTAATATATTCATTTTGGAATGGATCTCATCTCAGTATGCCAGTAGAACTCCTTCCCATCAGATATGGAAAAAAACCATAATGTACTTGGAAAATATAACGGTTCCCAGATAGACTGGGGCTGATTAACTTTTTCAAGGAGGTCAGGAAGTCAAGGTTGAGCTGAGATCTGAAGGTTGGTAGGAATTAGTTAAGTACAGAGTATAGGGCAGAGGTTCTGGTTTTAGGAACAAGTGGAAATGTCCTGAAGTGGATGAGAATTTTGTGTGTTTGAGAAACTATAAGACCGGTTTGTATGTGTCTGTGTTTGAGAACTAGCCAGTTGGTCTGGTGAAGAACACGGAGAAAAGGCACTGCCTAGATCACACAGAGCCCTGGAGCTGTGTTACAGATTTTGGAGTTTATCCCAAGGGCACAAGAGTGGGCTTCTAAAAGGTTTTAACCAAGACTGGTGCTACTTGATATACTCTAGATTTTTCTTTAAAAATTTTTTAAATGTTTTATTTATTTTTGAGAGAGCACCATCAGGGGAGAGGCAGAGAGAGGGAGACAGCAGATCCAGAGTGGGCTCTGAAGAGACCAGTGAGACAGATGTGGGGCTTGAAGTCACAAACTGCAAGATCATGACCTGAGCAGAAGTTGAACACTTAACAGACTAAGCCACCCAGGTGGCCCTGATATACTCTAGATTTTTAAAAGGCCACTGTCTCCTCTAAGTAGGAGACTGAGCAAAGAATAATCCACAGATTTTAGGTACCTAAGGAAACACAATTGTCACATGAAGTGGCAGTCTGGCCCGAGAAGACCATCCCACTTCTCAGAGAGTACATAGGACACAGAATATCTGCACACTAATCCAGTTGCTGATATTTTAAAGTTCCTTTGAAACTTTCTTAAACATGTAGATCATTGATTCATCATGGCTGTTGGCTCTTATAGCTTACAACAGGGAAAAACTTATTCTGACTTGAAACATTCGAACTGAAATGCAAATCACCTCCAGCAAAGGATAACTTCAGAATAATTCCTACTGAGCATATGACTTACAACCATGTTGCACCCGCGGGGGCCCATCAAGGCATGGCTTGTTGCAAATATACACTTGAAAGTGGCTGAAATGAAGTATTAGAAGGGGCTGTACAAAACTATTTCCACCTTGAAGGTCGTCTTCTAAGACAACAATGCTAGTATTTATAGAGCTAATGGCTAGTTACTGTTTCTGAAAGTAATTAGAAGTTGGGCTAGGAAGGAAGCCTCTTTAACACCTTTTAAGGACTGGAATTTAATCTACCCTATTCCCATTCTTAGTCATTTGAGTTACGAGTATTTCATGGTGTAGACTCTGAAGAAGCATTAAAAGCCTGCAGTTGTAAGCTGAAGCAGTTTAGTTGTAGAAATAAGCTTTCAATGGGCGAAAAGCTCATATAAACACTGAAAACAAAGCAGGCATTATTTGCTGATTTCATTCTTTAATGATATAACAGTGTATGACAGTAACACTTCATTGCATAGTTTTCCCCAACACTTCATTGCATAGTTTTCCCCAAAACTACATTCTCATTCATCCACACCTTAGATTGCAGGACTCAATCATGCAATTTGAGAAGATATTAAAGAACTTTACGAAGGTAGCTAACAGACAAGATTTACCTCGGGGATTCTAATTCAAATGCTGTTCAAAATCCCACCTCTGATTTCATCTATAATTTTTAAAATTTTTTTTATGTTTTATTTAGATGTTTGAGAAAGAGACAGAATATGAGTTGGGGAGGGGCAGAGAGAGAGGGAGACACAGAATCTGAAGCAGGCTCCTGGCTGTCAGCTGTCTGAGCAGGCTCCTGGCTGTCTGAGCTGTCAGCACTGAGCCCGATGTAGGGCTGGAACTCACGAACTGTGAATCATGACCTGAGGTGAGGTTGGCCGCTTAACCGACTGAGCCACCCAGGCGCCCCTCACCTATAGCTCTTGAGTGTGTAATTTAACTTCTTCAGGCTTCGACTCTGCTTTGGTGATCAAAGTAATATTTTACAGGTGTAAAACATGTTCTAACTTCCTTGGTTAAGTTACAAGGAAGTTGGTATCCAACACCTTCAGGATAGGATATAAATTCTCTAATGTGGTAACAACAACACCAACAAACCTTCTGGTTCCTGCCTCACGTTTCTTTTCTTTTCTTTCTTTTTTTTTTTTTTTCTTTTGTTTCGTTTCTTGCCACGTAGACTGAGTTCCGGATTTCAAACTACTGGACGGAACGTACTGTGATATAACAGAGCTGTGACAAATGCCAATGCTGGGACCTGAGAAAGATTTGATTTTGTTCTCCTGACTTCCTTCCCACTCAATCTGACTTAGAATGTATCATGCTATACTTTAACTGATTCATCGTAAGTCTTTCCTATTAGACTGTGAGCCACATAAACCCCTGCATCTAACAGAATTCTTAAAACATACCACTCAATTCCTATTTGTTGAATGGATACATTAAAGGCTGAATGAAGCACAGGTTCATTCAGTTATAGAGTTTGGGAGTAGAGTGTAGCTAAATCAAAATAGAGTATGAATTAGTAGTGATGTGGCTCTCTAAACAGTCCCTAATATTCAAGATTAAGATTCTCTTAGGGCGCCTGGGTGGGTAGGTCAGTTAAGCGTCCGACTTCGCCTCAGGTCATGATCTCACAGTTGTGAGTTCGAGCCCCACATTGGGCTCTGCTTCAGATTCTGCTTCAGATTCTGTGTCTCCCTCTCTCTCTGCCCCTCCCCCACTCATGCTCTGTCTCTCTCTCAAAAATAAATAAACATTAAAAAAATTTAAAAAGACTAAGATTGTGTTGATAGAAGAAATTTACAGCATCTACATTTCAGGAAATAATAGATATTCTAATCTGTGGAGTCATATAAAAACTTGTATTTATTATTTTGTTTTAATATATAATATTTATTTATTTTTAAGAGAGAGAGAAGGAGAGGGGCAAAGAGAGGGAGTCACAGTATCTGAAGCAAGCTCCAGGCTCTGAGCGGTCAACACAGAGCCCAACACAGGGCTCGAACTCACGAACCACGAGGTCATGACCTGAGCCTAAGTCAGATGCTTAACCGACTGAGCCACCCAGGTGCCCCAAAACTTGTATTTATTGACTCCAGATTTGGATAGCACTACTAACAAAGGGTGTGAAGAAAGTGATAGTGTAATACTAAATTATATACAATATATAACAAGAGACTGTAGATGTAAAATAAAACAAAAAAAATTTTTTAAAGATTTTTGTGATTAAAAAACATGTTCTGTCATAGTACACAGGTAAGGACATCCATAAGGATTGGATAATACTATACCTCAATGTACATACCACTTAGCCTTAGAAACAGTATACGAGCGATACTAATAAAGTCCTTAGTAAATCCCTTTCTACAAATATGTAAAAAAAAAAACCCTATTATATGTAAATTGAATAGTTAACTTTTTGCTTCTTTTTCTCCTTTTCTTATACCATTTATTTTTTCTTATTATATTCCTAAATTCGTTAGAACTAATAGAATATCTTTTGAGGAGATGATGGTGAGTATCCTTGTCTTATTTCTGATGTCAAAGGAAATTATTCTAGCATTTCACTAGTAAGATTATTTCCTGAAGTTTTTCAGAATATTTTTAAGATTTCCTTCTATTGCTGGTTTGACTATTATAGAATATGTGGTGAATTTTTATTAGAAAGATTTTTAATCTTCTGTGCAGATCATATGGAGTTTCCTCCTTTATTAATGTTAAAACATCCTTGCATCCCTTATTAAACCATACTAGTGTAAAATGTATTCTTTTCGACACATTGGTCAATTCAGTTTGCTGGTATTTTTGTTTTGTTGCAAAAATAAGATTGCCATGAAGTTTCCTTTCTTCTTTCTGAATTTATGTGGGATTTGTATCAAGAATATATTAGCTTTGGAGTACCTAGGTGGCTCAGTCGGTTGAGTGTCTGACTCTTGGTTTCGGCTCGGGTGACCATGCTAGGGTCATGGGATCAAGCCCTGCATCCAGCTCTGCACTGAGCGTGAAACCTGCTTATGATTCTCTCTCTTCCTCTACCTCTCTATGCCCCTCTCCTGTGCTCATGCTCTCTCTCTAAAAAACAAACAAAAGCAAAACAAAAAAAGAAACAGAAACAGAATATATTAGCTTCATAAATTCACTGAGGATTGTATTGGGTTTCTATTACGGCTGTAACAAATTATCACAAATGTAATGGTTTAAGACCATACGAATTTATTATGTTACAGTTCTACAGGTTAGAAGTCGGACATGGGTCTCACTGAGCTACTAGAAAGATGTCAGCAGGATTGCATGGTTTTCAATCCCTTTAGAGACAATTCATTTCCTTGCATTTTTGAGCTGCTAGAGGTCACCTTCCTAGGGCTCAGTATCCTTTTTCCATCTTCAAAGCAGCTTTTGGAACCTGCTTCCACTGCTGTATCTCTTTGACACGCCTCCTCTGCCCCTCTATCTCATGTTTAAGGACGCTTGGGATTTCACTGGGTCTCCCTGGATAATGCAGAGTATTTATACTTATATCTTAATACATCTGCAAATTCCCTTTTGCTGTGTGTGGTAACATATTCACCAGTCCTGGGGTTAGGATGCAAATATCTCTGGAGGATGATTATCCTCCTTTTCACGGGTATTCATGCTTTTGCTTTGTGTGGAGGAATCTGTAGAGGATTGAAATAATAATTCCTTGTATGTTTGACAAAATTTTATGTGTAACATCAATTGGATTTGGGGATAGGTTTCTGTGTACGAAAATATTTTAAGATAATGAGTTAATTTCTTCAATAACAAGAACATTCATATTTCTTGAGTAGGTTTCAATAAATTCCAGGATATATACAGTTAATTTACATTACAAAGGGGATTATTACCATAATGTTTCCAAAGTGTTCTTTTACCACCTTTTAAAATGTATACTTTTTCTGAGTTAAAATTCTTTTTTTTAAGTTTATTTATTTATTTGAGAGAGAAAAAGAGAGAGAGAGAGACAGAGACAGAGAGAGAGAGAAAGTGGGGGAAGGGCAGGGAGAGAAAAAGAGGATTCTAAGTCAGCTCTGGGCTGAGGACAGAGAGCCCCTTGAGTGGCTCTAACTGGTGAACCACAAGATCATGACCTGAACTGAAGTTGGACACTTAACCAACTGAGCCACCTGGTGCCCCTGAAGTTTCTTGTTTTTGTTTTTTTTTTTATATGAGTTTTGATCACACTAAAAATTTCTCTGTTTTACTAGTCTTTTGTTTGAAAAGATCCTAGAGCTGTTGAAGGTATGGTTGTTTTAATCTCGCTGATTTCCAAACGTACTGTAATTATTTTCTTCTCTTTTCATTGGAGTTATTTTATTGTTTTGTTTTCATTTTGAATCTCTTAAATTATATGTTTAGTCCTTTTACTTATATACAGTAAACCCATTCAAGGTAACGGAATTCCCTCCAAGTACTATTTTAGCCGTATCCTACAAGTGTGACATGGGGAATTTTTTTTAACATTCAATTAAAAGTAGTTTTATTATTACATTGTTTTCTTCTTTAAATGATTAGGTATTTCAAGTGTGCTTTTAAAATTGTAAGTGTTTGACGTTTTAATCAATGTTTTTGTTATTGAGTTCTAATATAATTATAATGTGCTCAAACGTGGACTATGATACTGAATTTTAAAAACTGGTTGCAGTCTTAAGGTGAGAACATAGGCAACTAAGTAAAATGTAACGTGTAAGTTTGAAAAGAAAGTGTAATAACTAATTGTTAGATGAAGTCACAGGCACACACATCAAATTTATGAATATAAATGGCTGGTTCTCCAGGGTTTAGGCAGTAAAAAAAATCTTCAGAGCCACGAGTGGAGGTCCGTTGGAGTAGTTGCTCTGACATCCTGCAGATGTAAACTAGGGCAACCCGAACGTACTCAGTCATCCAAAAACAGTTGTATGATGAACAGTGCTAGAAGTTGGGCATACAACAGTCAAGAGGACAAGCAAGTTTCATTCTGTCTTGGAACTCAAAAAAGTCAGAAGTGTTAAAGGCTACAAAGGAAATGATGTCACCATGCAAGTTTGACATTATTTGTATTTATGTGTATAAAAATACACACACACTTGTACTGTTCATAACCACTTTTTTACATAATTTCAAACCTGCTTGATAGTTCCCCTTTGATGGTGGATTTGCTAATTGCTACTGGTAGCTGTGTGTATGTGTGTGTGTGTGTGTGTGTGTGTGTGTTACCAGATATATCAAGTCTACTGAAAAAATTTACTATTAATTTTTTTGCCTAAATTTTATTTTGTCTGGTTCTAGAATTGCTATTCCAGCTTTATTATTTTTTTCAAGTTTATTTTGTATTTTTGAGGGGGGAGGAAGAGAGAGAGAGAGAGAGAGAGAGGAAGGGCCAGAGAGGGAGAGAGAGAGGAAGGGACAGAGAGGGAGAGAGAGAATCCCATGAGGGGCAGAGAGAGAGAGGGAAAAAGAAAGAGAATCTCACACAGTCTCTGCACTGACAGTGCGGAGCCTGAAGCAGGGTTGGAGCTCACCAGAAATGGAGTCAAACTCACTCAAAGCAGGGCTCAAACTCACGACCCATGAGATCATGACCAGAGCAGACGTTGGATGCTTAACTGACTGAGCCCCCCAAACACTCCCTGGCATTCTTTTAGTATTTGCCTAGTTTATTCTTTTCTATTCTTTATTTTTATTCTTTATGTATGCTTTTTTCCCCGACTTTATTCAGATATAAGTGACATAAAACATTTGTAAGTTTTAGGTGTAGGACATATTGATATGATACACCCATATATGGCAAAATGATTACTACCATGACATTAACTCCTCCATCAAATCACAGAATTACTATTGTGTGTGTGTGTATGTGTGTGTGTGTGTGGTGAGAACATTTAAGTTACTCTCTTAGCAACTTTCCAGTATATAATACAGCATAATTAACCATAATCACCCTTGTACACATTAGATCCCTACAATTTTTTGTCTTAATAACTCAAACTCTGTACCCTCTGGCCAACATTTTCCGATTTCCCTCACCCTTCAACACCATTCTACTCTACATCTATGAATTCAGATTTCTTAGATTCCATATATAAATGATATGCAGTATTTGTCTTTTACTGTCTGACTTATTTCACTTAGCATAACGCTCTCAAGGTCCACCTGTGGAGGTGCAAATGGAAACATTTCCTTCCTTCTCATGGTTGAATAATATTCCATTGTATACACACACACACACACACACACACACACACGCCCACACCCCTTCTTTATCCATTCATCTGTTGACAGACTTTCAGGTT
Source organism: Panthera uncia (assembly GCF_023721935.1). NCBI lineage: Eukaryota > Metazoa > Chordata > Mammalia > Carnivora > Felidae > Panthera > Panthera uncia. The sequence goes on along the minus strand of NW_026057577.1, from coordinate 15,223,618 downwards.
GTTTGCATATCTTAGGTATTATGAATAAAGCTTCAATGAACACCAGAGTGCAGATATATCAAGATACCGTTTTCGTTTCTTTTGCATATATACCCAGGAGTAGGATTGCTGGATCATAATGCAGTTTATTTGCCTTTTTTTTTTTTTTTTTTTTTTTTTTTAGCAAATTCCATGCCGTTTCCCATAGTGGCTGTACCCAATTTACATTTCCATCAACAAGGAACCTACAATAGGGCATTCCCTTTTGTCCATATCCTCACCAGCACTTTGTCTTTTTAATAATAACCATTCTAACAGGTGTGAGATGAACTCTCACTGTGGTTTTGACTTGCAATTGCCTGGTAATTAATGACGCCGAACACCTTTTTGTTTACCTGTTGGCTATTTAAACATGTTCTTTGGAAAAATATCTATTCGCTTCCTCTGCCCATTTTTTAATTGAACTGTTTGGGTTTTGTTTTTGTTTTTGTGGGGTTTTTTTTGCTATTGAGTTGCAGAAGTTCTTTATATATTTTAGATAATAACACCTTATCAGATATGTGGTTTGCAAATATCTTTTCCTGTACCATAGGTTTCTTTTTAATGTTATGGTTTCCTTGCTGTTCAGTAGCCTTTTAGTTTGACAGAATCGAAATATTTATTTTTGAAATTAGGAAGCATGATACCCCTAGCTTTATTCTTCTTCCTCAGCTTTGCTTTGGTTAGTCTGGTTCTTATGTGGTTTTTATACAAATTTTAAACTTGATTTTTCACTTTTTTTAGAAAGTACCATTGAAATTTTGTTAGAGATGGCACTGAATTTATACCTGAATTGGGTAGAATGGAAATTTTTGCAATATTAATGCAATGTATTAATACAATATTAATTCTTGCATTCCATGAACACAGAATATCTTTCTTTTTTTTTTGAGTCTACTTAAATTTCTTCCATCATGGTCTTGTAGTTTTTAATGTATAAATCTTTCAATTGTTTGGTTAAATTTAATTATAAGTATTTTATTGTTTTTGATGCAATTGTAAGTGGAATGATTTCCTCTATTTCTGTTTTAGACATTATTTTTAGTGTTTAGACACAAATGATTTCTGTATGTTGCTTTTATATCTTGAACATCACTGAATTTGTTCATTGGTTCTGAGTTTTTTGGTAGACTCTTTAGACTTTTCTATACATAATATCATGTCATCTGCAAATAGACTTTTACTCTTTTATTTCAAATTTGGATGACTTTTATTTCCTTTTCTTAATTTTTTAATGTTTATTTATTTTTGAGAGAGAGAGAGCACAAGTGGGAGAGGGGTAGAGCGAGAAGGAGACACAGAATCCAAAGCAGGCTCCAGGCTCTGAGCTATCAGCACAGAGCCCAATGCAGGGCTCGAACACATGAACTGTGAGATCATGACCTACGCTAAAGCAGGATGCTTCACTGACTGAGCCACTGAGGCGCCCCTCACCTTTATTTCTTTTTCTTGCCTGATTGTTCTGGTTAGTACTGCAGTACTATGTTGAATAGCGGTGATAGTTGGCACTTTTGTCTTATTTCTGATCTTAGAGAAAAAGCGTTCAATCTTTCATGGCTGGGCATAATGTTAGCTGTGGGTTTGTTGTATGTGACCTTTATCATATTGAGTTATGTTCCTTCTATAACCAATTTGATGATGCTTTATCATGAAAGTATGTTGTATTTTAGCAAATACTTTTGCTACATTTATTGAGTAATTGTATGATTTTTGCCTGTCATTCTATTGATGTGGCATATCACATTTATTGGTTTGTGTATGTTTGAACCATCCTCATATCCCAAGGACAAATCCCAGTTGATTATGGTATATGACTCTATTATTATTTTTTTATTTTATTTATTATTTATTTATTATTTATTTTATTTAAAATCAAGTTAGTTAATATGTAGTGTAATAATGGTTTCAGGAGTAGAATTTAGTGATTATAGTATATGACCCTTTTAATGACTTGCTAAGTTTGGTTCGCCAACCATTTGTTGAGAACATTTCCATGTATATTTATCAGAGTTTTGGTCTATAGTTTTCTTATCTTGTAATTTCCTTATTTGGTTTTGGCATCAGGGTAACACTGGCCTTATAAAATGAGTTCAGATATATTCCCTCTTATTCAATTTTTTGAAGAGCTTGAGAAGGACTAGCATCACTTTTCTTTAAATATTCATTATTGTTCAGTAGTGAAACCATCTGGCCCTAAGCTTTTCTGTTACAATCTCCTTCCTCATTATTGGTCTGTTCAGATTTTTAATTTTTCCTGATTCAGTCTTGGTAAATTGTGTGTTCCTAAGAATTTCTTCATTTTTCTAGATTATCCAATTTTTTGACAAATAATTGTCCATAGTAGTCTTTTATGACACTATGTATTTCTGTGGTCAGTTGAATATCTCCTCTTTTATTTCAGATTTTATTTATTTGAGTTTTCTTTTTGTCTTGGTCTAGTTAAAAGTTTGCCAATTTCATCTTTTCGAAACACAAGCTCTTAGTTTCACTGATATTATCTATTATTTTTCTGGCATCTATTTCATTTATTTCTGCTCTGATCTTTGTAATACCTTTTTTTTTTCCCCTGTGAAGTTTGGCCTCAGTTTGTTTTTCTAGTTCCTTGAGGTGTACAGTTATGTTGTTTAAATACCTTTTTTGTTTCTTGATGTATGCATTTATCACTGTAAACTTTGTTCTAAGAACTGCTTTGACAGTTTTATGTATGTTGTGTTTCCACTTCTGTTTGTTTCAATTTTTGTTTGTTGGTTTGTTTCTTCTTTCGCCTATTGGTTATTCAGGAGTGTGCTGCATAATTTCTACATATTTGTAAGTTATCCAGCTTTTTCTGTTATTATTGATTTCTAGATTCATACTATTATTATCAGAAAATATTTGGTTTAGGGGCACCTGGGTGGCTCAGTTGGTTAAGGGTCTGACTTCAGCTCAGGTCATGATCTCACAGCTCATGAGTTTGAGCCCAGCATTGGGTTCTGTGCTGACAGCTCAGGCCCTGAAGCCTGCTTTGGATTCTGTGTCTCCCTCTCTCTCTGCCCCTTCCCCACTCATACTTTGACTCTCTTGCTCTCTCGAAAATAAATCAACATTTAAAAAAAGATTTTAAAAAAGATTTGATATGATTTTAATCTTCCTAAATTTGCTATGACTTGGCTTCTGACCTAACATATGATCTTTCCTTGAGAATGTTCTGTGTGTTCTTTAGAAGAATATGTATCCTGCTGCTGTTGGATGGAATGTTCTGTTTAGGTATGTTGAGTCCATTTGGTCTAAAGTATGCTTCTAGTCCTATGTTTCCTTGTTGATTTTCTGTCTGGTTGATCTATCCATTGTTAAAAGTGGGATATGAAGACCTCTACTATTATTGTTTTTCTACCTTCAGATCCATTACTATTTGCTTAATACATTTAGGTGCTTCAGTGTTGGGTGCACATATATTTGTGATTGTTATGTCTTCTTGATGAATTGATCATTTTATCATTAAATACTGACCTTCTTTGTCTCTGGTTGCTGTATTTGGCTGAGAGTCTATTTTGTCTAATATAATTATAGGTACCCCTGATACTTTTGGTTTCCACTTACATGGAATATCTTTCCATCCCTTCACTGGGATTTACCCTTGGGATATGAGGATGGTTCAAATATACACAAACCAATAAATGTGATATGCCACATCAATAGAATGACAGGCAAAAATCATACAATTACTCAATAAATGTAGCAAAAGTATTTGCTAAAATACAACATACTTTCATGATAAAGCATCATCAAATTGGTTATAGAAGGAACATAACTCAATATGATAAAGGTCACATACAACAAACCCACAGCTAACATTATACCCAGCCATGAAAGATTGAACACTTTTCCTCTAAGATCAGAAATAAGACAAAAGTGCCAAATATCATACCTATTCAACATAGTACTAACCAGAACAATCAGGCAAGAAAAAGAAATAAAGGTGAGGGGAGCCTCGGTGGCTCAGTCAGTGAAGCATATGTTATACACATAACATAAACACAAAATATGTCTTTAAAGCTGAAGTGAATCTTATTGGCAACATATAGCTGGGTCTTATTTTTTTTAATCCATTTTGCTTTTCTTTCTTTTATTGGAGAATTCAATCCACTTACATTTAGAGTAATTCTTGATAAGTAAAGACTTATTAATATCTTATTTATTGTTTTCTAGCTGTTCGTTCTTGCTGCCTTTGTGAATTGATGATTTTGTGTGTGGTATTCTTTGATTCCCTTCTCTTACCTTTCAAGCATCTACTGTAAGTTTTGCTGTATGGTTACCAAGAGGCTTACATAAAACTTCTTACAGATATAACTGTCTATTTTACACTGATGATAACTTAATTGTGACAGTATGGAAAAACTACATGCTTCCATTCCCCTGTTTATGTTAATACCACAATTTACCTCTTTTTATACTATGTATTCATTAATAAATTATAGTACTTCTAATTATTTTTAGTACACCTATACTTTAATTTATACTGTAGCTTAGTGGCTAAACACATCACCATATTACAGTATTAGAATATTCTGAATTTGATGATATATTTACCTTTACTATTGTGTGTTAAACTCTTACACATCTATATTTTGTTAATAAGCATCCTTTCATTTCAGCTTGAAGAACTCGTTTCAGTGTTTTTGTTAAGGCACATCTAATAGTGTTGAACTCCCTCAGCTTTTGTTTATCTGAAAAGTCTTATTTCTCTCTCTTTTTTAAGTTTTTATTTATTTATTTTGAGAGAGAGAGCACCCAAGCTGGGGAAAGGCAGAGAGAGAAAGAGAGAGAGAGAGAAAGAGAGAGAGAGAGAATTCCAAGCAGGCTCCACACTGTGAGTGCAGATCCCCATGCGGGTCTCAATTCCAAGAGCTGTGAGATTAAGACCTGAGCTGAAACCAAGAGTCAGATACTTAACCAACTAAGCCACCCAAGTGCCCCAGAAAAAAAACCTTATTTCTCTTTAAGTTCTGAAGGATAAGTTTTCCAGATGGAATGTTTTTGGTTGACAGATTTTTTTTTTCTTTCAGCACTTTGAATATATCATTCCTCTTTCTCTGGCCTGTGAGGTTCCTGCTGAAAAATCTACCAACAACCGTATGCAGGTTCCACTGTAATCGGCAAGTTTTTTTTAACCTCTTTTTCTTTTAAGATCCTTTGCCTTTAATTGTTGATGGGCTTATGAGAATATGTCTTGAAAAAATATTTCTTTGACTTTATTTTGTTTGGTGACCTATGGGCTTCACGAACTTGGAAAATTACATCTCCTTCCAGATTTGGCAACTTCCCAGCCATTATTTCCTTAAATAAGCTTTCTGCCCCCTTCTCCCTATCTTCTCCATCTGGATCGTCAGTAATTCATAAATTGACCTTTTGAGGGTATCCAATTGATCATATAGGCTTTCTTCATTCTTTTTCATCTTTTTCTCCTTGTTATCATCTGATGAAATTATGTCCAAGTTCTTGTCTCTATGTCACATATTTGAACTTTTCATTTCATTAATTGTATTTTTCAGCTCCAGAATTCCTATTGGTTCTTTTCTGTATTTAACTTTTTGTTAAACTTTTCATTTTGTTCACATATTTCTTCTCAAATTCATTGAATTATCTTTGTGTGTTTTCTTATAGACCACGAAGTTTCTTTAAAATTGCTATTTTGATTTCTTTATCTGATAAATCACAGCTCTTCATGTCTTGGGTCTCAATTACCAGAAGATTGTTGAAATTCTTGGTTGTGTCACAGTACCTTGAATTTCAACGTTCTTTGAAGTAGCAGTAACCTCCTCCAGTTCTTTACTGCTTTCCAGAGAGAAAAACCTTACAATAACATTGATACTCTGAGGCTCTCTCAGATCTTCTGTAGGTACACCTGCCTCATACTTCTTGCTCCCTGTTATGGCAGAAATCTTAGCCTTGTAGGCCTACTTTGGACACTGCAGTGCACCAGGCCAAGTGCTGACAGCCTCTTTTTTGTTTTTTTTAAAATGTGGTACCAAGGCTGAAATTTGTGGTCTCTTTCTGGTCTGCAGATTTGGCCAAATTTCTGTGTATGCTCACTAGCTATCTGCTGAAGCCAACTTTTGCCACTGTGGGGATTGCACATGGAGAGGTGGCCATAGGGTGAAGTGTGGATGTGGGTGAGGCATTCAGAGCACTGGGTGTGCCCATAGGCCAGTTGAAGGGATCATGGGTGAGGCATTTCCTGGAGTGTGTGGGTGGGCTTCTTGATGGAATCTACACTACAGTTAGAAATCACATCTCTTTAATGTTCTTCAGGAGTTCTATCTACCATTTTCCCTGCCTTCTCCTGTCCCTCAGTCATGCAGCTTATGGCTCAGTACTCTGGATGGTGTGAAAGGGAAATCAGCCATTCTGGCAGCATCCCACACAGTTCAGAAAGCTCGATGCTCACTCACACACTCTCCCTTTGCCCCATGGGATAAATCACGAGCCAAGGAAGGTCTTTCTTGGCCCTAAGCTGTGCTGCCTTGCAGGCAGAGTGAGTTGGGTAACATAAAGCCATTCCTCTTACTCATCCCAAAGGATCCACATAATACATGCTAGAACTTCTCTGGAAACCCAGACTTCTACAAAGGTTCTCTTGTCCATGAATGACCATCTAAGTTAATGTTCACCAGGGCCTCTTGAATCATGGCTGAGAGGGTCTGGAGCTGGTTTCAGAAACCACTGCAGGGTTCACAGCTGGGATCAAGGTCTATTTGCAGGTTACTGATGCACAGATGAGCAAGACTCCTCTTATTCCCCTTTGTATATGATGCTGGATCCCACACTTCCCTCAAAGACACGTTTATCCATGGATGCTGAATTTTTGTTGTTGAGGAATAGAACAAAACCAAGAGACATTTTATGCCACCATGATGGTAACTTCATTCCTTCTGTGCCTATTTTTAATTATATTTCCTACATATAGCATAATCTGATTTTATCAATTTTATCAAACACTGTGCTAATTTTAACCTATGAATTTGTCATATGCATTACAATTACAGATCTGCATAATTCATTTCTCTCTTTTGTTTTGAGCTTTCTTTGTCCTATTTTGCCTCTATCATTTTTTTCCCTTATTTTACTTTTTCAAGACTGATTTTTTTAAATTCCCTTTCTCCCCTGTATCTTTTGGAAGTTGCATACATTTCAATTATTTTAGTGGTTGCCACTCTACTTTTACCACACCTATGTAATTCAAAGATGAATCAGAATTTTTTTTTTCTATTCTACATTAGTACCAGTTGAGGTCACTTCATCTCTCAACAACCCTCTCTTTTGGGCTAATATATTATTGCCCACAATGTTACTATTGGTATTTTTAACCTCCCAAATTAGATAATAATATTGATAACACACAAGTTCCCAGACACGTACCAATTTCTTTGTTCATTAGTGTTCTTTCTCCTTTGCTGTTTTTCTCATTTGCTAAATACATCTTCACTACTTTCTTTAATACAGTCTGTTGTTGACAAGCTATCTCAATTTCTATGTGTCTGAAAATCATAAACAGCAGTACTTATCTGCAGGAAGCAAAGTGCTCTCAGTTTTCATTACCAGCAGTCTGTGGTATAAGCAGCATCACCATTTGGCCTTTTTAATCAAGCACATTGAACGGTGTTTGAAGTGTCTGTACATGAAAGGGATGATAGGAAAATTGCACTAGATGAATCGCAGTAGAGTCTTTTTTGGCTTACAATGTGATCTTGGGCTATAGTTGAGACTAACTGCCCTGTTACGAGATACCAGGTAACCACGTGACCTCAACTGCCCATCATGAACTGGGTGTTTTCGGATACAGCAAGCCATAAATTCCGACATGACCAGATCACTCCATATCATTTGAAGTGGTTGATGTGGGATAGCCATGAGTGACCAAGCTCTAAAGCAGATGGCTCACATCCTCAGTGTGTTCCTGCTATATTGCTCATCCTTCCTCAGACAACTTTAGCTTCATATGGAGTTTTCTAGTCTAATGAGGAGAAAAAAACAAACAAACCTAGCTTGGAAATGGCTTTATACAGTAAGGCTGCCCTTGCTCAAAGTGGACTCTTAAGATGTCCAGCCCCACCTTGGCATAGCCTTGAAGGACCCAAAGCAGAGAAAACTTCCTTGTAGGGAGAAAATACTTTTTTTTTTAATACTTAATTTTTTTTAATGTTTATTTATTTTGGAGAGAGAGAGAGAGCATGAGCAGCGGAGGCGCAGAGACAGAGGGAGACAAAGAATCTGAAGCAGGCTCCAGGCTCTCAGCTGTCAGTACAGAGCCTGATGTGGGGATCGAACCCACAGACCACAAGATCATGACCTGAGCTGAAGTCGGTCACTTAACTGACTGAGCCGCCCAGGCACTGGAAGGAAATCTATTTTAAAGTATGGTTGACATTTAAATTTAAGAGAATCACCTCATTGTTTTTTTTTTGTTTTGTTTTGTTTTTTGTTTTTTTTTCAGGATGGTCAGGGACTGGGAAGGCTGAGTAAAGAGCAGAGTTGGTAAAATTTGGAAAGTTTTCCTCTTGGAAGGAGTCCAGTCTAGGAGTAATTTTGTTCTAAGTGAGTACTCACCCAGCTGCTGAATATGCACTTAATAATTAAGTTGATAAAATATACTACTATATGGATATCAGTCAGCCTTTCCGCCCAGCCACTCCAAAATTTGCTTAAAGATCACTAAAAAAAGTGCCTCTGGTAGAAGACACATAGATGCAAAAACACAGGCTGGCTATCACCAAAGATGACTTTTTTCCAACAATTTTGCCCGATTGAATGTCAGCAATGTCTAACCTTCCGTATGGCTGAATTACTAAGAAATCACCTGATGGCAGATGAAGTATTTACTCATAGAGGTAAATTTGTTCTTATTGGAATAAGCACATTTTTGTATATAGTTTTGACATCTCTGTTCATCACACATCTAAAAGCAGCAATATCTATATTCTTATGAAATATCTTACCACGATGTTATTCCACCTAATCTTTCTTCTGATCAAGAAATTAATATTCTTATAAAAGAAGTAAGGCAATGAGGCTTTCTTATCACTTAGAAACCACATGAATTATAGACTAGTAGAAAAGTATAATAAAGGCAATTACAGTACTTGCTAAGAGACAGATCTTAAAATGCTTTGGAATCCATCCTTCAGGAGGTAGTATATACTCTGAGTCAGCAATTAATAAATAGTTCCGTTTCCTTCTTTGCCCAAACCAGATTATGTGGGTCTACAAACACTGCAAGGCATCAAAATGAAACCAGCCCCTCTCACTGTCACAGCAAAGAACTCACAATGTTGACTGCCCCGTGACCAATTCCTTCACGACAAAATTGGCTATACTGGATTCTGTTTTATATAAATAAGAATGCGGGCAGATATGGATGTTAATATTATCTATACAAAGTATACTGAGTAAATGTTTTTGAATCTGTGAATGGGCTTCTATGAAACTTAAGAGACATACTGTATGCAAGTTTTATAATCAGTGGGACTCACTGGTCAAAGAAAAAATCACTTATTAGAAAAAATGAGAGCAAATTCAGTCACTAGATGATTATCTTGAGGCTTAATTTTCTCACTTATCCTTAGTTTCCTTACAGAGTTGGAAGAATGTTAATTTCCATTATATTTGTAAAAGAAGTAGATTGTGAATTTCTTACATGCAAGGACAATGACTTTCATATTTGGTTATATCTAGAATCTACCATGATATCAGACACACTGTGCCAAAAATAGTTGTTGATTTAAATTGCAAAGTTTATGTACTATGTTCATGTTAACTATTCTATTAATGAAGTCAGTGTTTCACAATATTCATTTATCTAATTATAAGTATCTAGATATAGACAAAATGTTTCTTGTGTACAGGCAACAAAATGCCAGACATTTTATTGAGTTAAAGTCATTAATAAAGTTACTTGGAAACTGTATGTCCAGGGATGTGTGTTAGTTGGCACTTACCGTGGGTAAATCTATGACATCAACAAGAAATTCTGTATAAGTAAATAGGCATGGAGAAACAAGTTTAGACTTGTGGAAGGACAAGTTGAGATAAAGAAGGGACAGCCAAAGAAGGACTTTATGGGATGATTAACATGTCAAAGGAGATATTTTTATTAAGGTATTTCCATTTGGAGTTCAGTTTAAATCTTCTTCTCCTTCCTTGAACATGAAACACACATTTTGGGAAAATTCACACAGCTCACTAATGACTTGGTAGTGGATTCAAGTGCAGAGTGCCATGATGAAAAGCTAAGTCCTGTTTTAAGGTCGGGGGGAAAAAACAGAGGGTGTTTAAGGAGCAATACTCACATACAGATTATATACTCAAGTTGTTGGTTATGAGTGGCCTCCAGAAAACCTGCTTTATAAATGGATGCAGATTTCTTTTTTTTATTTTTTTTTTAAATTTTTTAAAAAATTTTTTTTTTCAACGTTTTTTATTTATTTTTGAGACAGAGAGAGACAGAGCATGAACGGGGGAGGGGCAGAGAGAGAGGGAGACACAGAATCGGAAACAGGCTCCAGGCTCCGAGCCATCAGCCCAGAGCCCGACGCGGGGCTCGAACTCACGGACCGTGAGATCGTGACCTGGCTGAAGTCGGACGCTTAACCGACTGCGCCACCCAGGCGCCCCACAGATTTCTAATTAATATAGCAACTGGGGGAGTTTACATTTTATATGCATTGAACATACTATAAGTTATTTAGGGTATTTATTACATTTATTTTAAAATATCTTCAGGGGCACTGGGTTGCTCAGTCAGTTAAATATCCAATTCTTGATTTCTGCTCAGGTCATGATCCCAGGGTTGTGGGCTGGAGCCTGCTTAAGATTCTCTCTCTCTCTCTCTCTCTCTCTCTCTCTCTCTCTCTCCCCTTTCCTCCCTCCCTCTCTCTCTCCCCCTCTGCCCCTCTCCTGCTCATGTGCATGCACTGTCTCTCTCCAAAAAATAAAGTTCCGCAAGATTTTTTTAAAAATAAAAAATTATAATATAAAATATCTTCAATGTATAACTTTATATTAGTATTAGTTTGTTCATTCATTCATTCGATCAATCATTTTTAAAGCATCTTTACTGGGACATAACTCATATGCTATAATATTACATTTTTTAAGTATATTCATAGAATTGTATAACCATCACTACAAAATAAATGTAAAACATTTCTGTGCCCTCAAAAAGAAATTTCCAATCCACTGCCATCCTCAGTACCCCTGTCCCTTACTAATTTCTAACTTTATAGTTTTGCCTATTCTGGACACTTCATACAAATGGAATCAGATAATATGTGGTTATTTTGTCACTGGCTTTTTTCACTTAGCATAATATTTTCAAGGAACATCCAGTTGAACCATGTATCAGTATTTCATTTCTTTTTATTGACAACATTCCTTTGTATGAATATGTAACATGTTACTTATTTATTTTAGGTTGACAGACATTGTGGTTGTTCCCATTTTGGACAATCATGGATAATGCTGTTATGAATATTCATATACAAGTTTCTGCATGGATAAATGTTTTCACTATCTTGGATGAAACTCTTGAGTCATCTGGGTACTCTATACTTACATTTTTGAGGAGTTGCCATATTGTTTTCCAAAGTGGTTGCATAGTTTTATGTTACACCAGTAATGTTTGAGAATTCCTATTTCTCCACATCATCACGAATACTTGTTATTGTCTGTCTTTTTTATTATACCCATGAATGTGGGAGTGAAATGATAACTTGTTGTGGTTTTGATTTGGATTTCTCTAGTGACTAATGATGTTAAGCAATTTTCAGATGCTTTCTGGCCATTTGCGTCTCTTACATGAAAAATCTCTCCTTCAATTTATTTTCCATTTCTAACTATTTATATTTTATTACTGAGTTGTAAGAATTCTTTATACATTCTAGATTCAAGCCTTCTATGAGGTATATGATTTAGAAATATTCTCTTCCATTCTCTGAGTTGCCTTTTTACTTTCCTGCTGGCTTCATTTGAAGTACAAATTTTTTTTTTTTTATTTTGATGTAATGCATGTGACCTATTTTTTCTTTTTCTTTTTCTTTCTTTCTTTCTTTCTTTCTTTCTTTCTTTCTTTCTTCTCCTTCTTCTTCTTCTTTTTTTGCTTATGCTTTTAGCGTCATATCCATGAAGCCAATGCCTTGCCCAGAGTAAAGTTTACCCCTATATTTGTACCAAAGATGTTTATAGTTTTAACTCTCATATTTAAGTTTATGATCTAATTTAATTTTTGTGTATAGCATGATGTAGAAGTTCAGCTTCCATATTTTTGCATATGGATATTCTGTTGTCTTAAAGCAATTTATTAAAAAAATATTTCCCATTTAATTGTTTGGGACTCTTGTCAACTGACCATAAATCCAAGACTTTGTTTCTAGACTCTCACTTCTAGTCTTCTATTCAATGTATCTACCCTCATGTGAGGACAACACTCTCGTGATCACTGTACCTTTGCAGTAAATTTTGAAGTAGGAACCTGAGTATTCTGACTTGGTCCTATTTCAAAGTTGTTTTGGTTCTTTTGGATCACTAGCATATTATAAAAGTTTTATCTGTAGATTATCCATGACTACAAATGAAAAAAAAATCTAGGATTTTGATAGGGATTGCACAGAACCTATGGATCAATTTGGCAAGTACTGCCATCTTGACCATATTAAGTGCTCTGATCCATGAACATGAGATGTCTTTCCATTTATTTAGATCTTTAATTTCTTTAAACAATATTTTTAAGTTTTTAATGTACAAGCATTGAATTTCTTTTGTTAAATTTATTACTGTTTTGTTCTTTTTGATGCTATTTTAAATGTAATTATTTTCTTTTTTAAGATTTTTTAAATGTTTATTTTTGAGAGAGAGAGAGTGCAAGAGAGAGAGAAGGAGAGGGGCAGAGAGAGAGGGAGGCAGAGAATCTGAAATAGGCTACAGGCTCTGAGCTGTCAGTACAGAGCCAGACATGGGGATCGAACCCATGAGCCGTGGGATCATGACCTGAGCTGAAGTTGGGTGCTTAACTGACTGAGCCACCCAGGTGTCCCCAAATGTAATTATTTCCTTAATTTATTTTTTCATCAGTAACATTTAGACATACTTATTTTTCACATATTGATCTTTTATCCTGAAACCTTGTTAGATTGATTTATTAGTTCTAATATTTTTTGATGGATTACTTAGAATTTCTATGTACAAGTTTATGCCATATGCAAAGAGAAGCAGTTTTACTTCTTCCATGAGAGTCAGGATGCTTTTTATTTCTTCTTCTTGCCTAATTTACCTGTATAGGATCTCTAACACAATTTTATGTAGAAGTGTCAGTATACATATTCTTGGCTTGTTCCTGATATTAAATGAAAAGCATTCAGTTTTTACATTTTGTCACTATGGGTTTTTGGTAGGTACAATTTACCAGATTGAAGAAGTTACCATGTATTACTAGTTTGTTGAATATTTTTATCATGAAAGAGTATTATATATCATCAGATGCTTTTTCTGAATCTTTTGAGATAATCATTTTTGTGTGTGTGCTTTATTCTATTACTATGGTTTGTTAATTTGTTATTTAACTGTTAAACTGACATTGCATTCCTGTGATAAATCCCACTTGGTCATAGTCTGAAATCCTGAAATATTATGTATTGCTGGATTTGCTTTTCTAGTTTTTTGTTTGTTTGTTTGTTTGTTTGTTTGTTTTTTGCTAAGTATTTTTTAAAAGACGTTCAATTTAGTAACAAGGGCCAGGTATTATGCTAGATGATAAGGATGAAATTGTGATCAAATTCATACAGAATCCCTTCCTTCATGACCTCCTACTTTAGTTAGGGAGACAGAATTTATTCAAATAGTCACACAAATTATTACTAGTAACTAATGAAGACAATGTGAACAGAAGGAACATGACTCTGGTGAGCCGATAACGATGGAAAAGACCTGAACTGAAATATGGTTTGTTCTTTAATTTGCAGGACAGTTAGTTACTAACTAGGAAATAAAGGAGACAGAAGCATTCTAGAAAGAAGAATAGCATACTTGAGAAACTGGGGAGTAGGTGTGGGAGGACTCCACAAAGACAGTCACTTTTAGAAAGGTCTGCAGAGAGGCTCCAGACCTAGACAAAACCTACATTAACCACGTCCTGCTAGGCTATGTTAATATTTTACAATTTTACTCCAAGAGCAGTAAGAAGCCATTGACAAGTTTTAAGCAAGTGAAGTGACATTATTAGATTTTCAATTTTAAAAGACAGCTCAGACCACTTTATGGAGAACAGAGTGAACGAAGGACATGATTGTCAGGAAATTACTCAGGAGGTCAATGACAGTGGTGCAGCTGACAGGTGCTGGCTGGTATACTGGCATAAGCTGGTGGCAGAGGCATTCTAGGTAAAAGGAACTATGAAAAAAGGATGGGTTTTTACCACTGGCTTTTTTAATTACTACAAATTATGAAATGGTATAATTCAAATTCTTCACATTTTATTCTTTACCCTACTGTGAAATTCATAATTTTCAAAAAATACTTGCACCCAAATAATTGATATTTTAGAGCCTTTTTCCTATGGAGATAACATAAATTATAAGCAGGAAATATATGGGATGCCTGTGTGGCTCAGTTGGCTAAGCATCCAACTCTTCATTTTGGCTCAGGTCATGATCTCATGGTTTGTGAATTCAAGTCCTGCAATGGGTTCCCTGCTGACAATGCGGAGTCTGTTTGGGATTCTCTGTCCCCCTCTCTCTCTGCCCCTCCCCTGCTCACTCACTATCTCTCTCTCAAAATAAATAAATAAAATTTAAACACAGGAAATATAGAAACATTTAAGAATTTATATACATAATTGTACAGCATCAAAACATCTAAACCAAGCTTGCATATCAATGCTCAAATGGTATAAGGTAAATAGAGAATGAAAAACATCTTTGAAGTTTATTTGAAGAGAAAATACTCCAAATCTAAATACTCTAAGTCTAACATTTTCTAATGCACATATGTGCCAGTAAGATAACTAATAGAATTTTTATGCCTTCTTCTTTAATAATATTGTGTTTTAGATTTTTAATGTTTAAAAATTAGTGAATACTTTTATTATGGAAGAAAATTTTTGTTTTTTGTTGGTTTTTTTTTGTTTTGTTATATAACATATTGCCAGTACAAATTCCAATAAGCAAGAAATTAATTTTCTTGTCACCAATTTTGGTTTCTAGTATTTTCATTTTACAGAATCACATTTGCAATGATGAAAACTCTAATTTGAACAAAAGAGCAATGGAAAATTAATTTAAAAACACATTTGGTTGCACATATGTTAGGAATAAAATTGTTGTTTTAAATGGCTTAATTAGAACAGTTTGTCATACTTAGTGGAAACTGGTATAATGGCATTATTTTAACCACTAAGTTGCGGCAGAAATCGAAAGACAGAGTATGAGAGACACTCTTTTGAAGCTTTGTTCTTTTATGTTTTTCAGAACAGTTCTATCTGTCTCATTATCTGCAAGGTACTTGTCACTATGAAACTGAGATATTCAGAAAGATGTGAGACTAGAGCATAAAGAAAGATCAGTTTGAGCAAAATAACGTCTATTCAACATTTAGTGCATGCAAACCCTTTTTGTCTTTGAATGTAATATTGGTCTGAAGAGAGTTTGATTTCTAATAGTGAATTTCTTATTCAAAGCTAAATTAATTAGCTCAATGCCTGCAGATGGACAGAAGAGCAGGCACTTTGCTGAACATGAAAAGAAACACACAGCTTAGGTCTCAGTCAGGGTCATGTTTTCCAAAGCTCCTACGGGGCTTTTCATGATGGGACTTGATCTGCACAAGGTAACTATTCACACACTACTTTTCTATCTGTGTCTCCCTCTATTACTCTACACACACTAAAAATTCTGAGCAAATGAGGCCATTTAATCTTTTTCAACACATCCCATGTTCTCCTTATTTGGTTTTAGCGGCAGTGAGCACTGCCATATCTCAACAACTCCCTTATCCAAATTCTTCCCCCACCTCAAGCAGGAGCTGCTCAAACGCCCTAAACTACCTGAGACCCAGACTCTAAAGGAGGTAACCGTGCCCCTCTCTCCATTCCCACAGTGAGTATCTTCTTCCTCATTTATGCCCTTACAGGTCACTTATACACTTGGCTACCTTATATACTCCATGAGATTATAAACTCCCTTGAGGTCGATTCCTTCTTCATATTTCACCTCTTTCTTTGCCTCAAATGGCTCTTGGTGCACAGCAAAGTACTGTCAAAATGAATTGCCTTCACGGGGTTATGGGTAGGCTCAGGCTCATGACGCATATAATGACTGAGTCAGTGACTCATAGCTCCAACGCAGAGAGAAGAGCCTGCCGCTCTTGGTTTTTAATAGTGCCCTAGGGATGCATTTGGAGAAAGACTTCTCACAGCAAAGTTTCTTATATGTCAAAAGAAAAAGAAGGGAAGTAATGGAAAAAGCCAAGGGAGTTAAGAATTTTGACCCAGAAAAACAACAATGGCACTAAAACAAGACTGAGTTAAGCCTAAGCCCTTATTAAAGCTGCGACTCTCCACCGAACATCCCTTGCACCCTTCCTGATGGAATTCTTTGTTGCACAGATGATTTCTGAAAACCAGTCCAACAGAGTCATTTAAAAATTGTCGATTAAAAAATATTAATTGCAGATGGTGGATATTTGTTATTCTTTCCCGGAGAATGGGTATCTTAACTCCTTTTCTGTGCTTCCAGAATCACCCCTCACACCTTGTGAACTCTGATGGGATTATCCAAGTGCACTTCCCACCACAGAAGCTAATGTTCCAGATACTCTCTTAGCCTCTCTTGCAGCTAGAGCTCAGGCAAATGACCTGTGTGTTGCCAATCGCATTTCTAGAGATGGCTGACTAAAGAAGCTCTCTGGCAGAGAGGAAAATTACAGCAAGATCAAATGCCAGAAGTAGCCAGAGCAGGGATGCTAAGGTGGGTGTTACAGGTCAAGGCCTAACTCTGCCAAGGTGTTCTAGGCAGCTTTTATTGTGCTGTGGGGCTACATGCTGGTCATCACAAATGCATTTCATGAAGGAGTTTGGGGAATTTTTCTAGACTACTTGACTTTAAGTCTCTGGCATTCTGGTGATTCCATCCACAACTTAATATTCTTTTAGCACATTATTTTCCTTAATGCAGCAGATGACTTCAGTACCTGCCAGTCAACTTCCAACTGTCAGCACCTGCTCTTTGCTTGAAGGCTTGCTCTGGTTGTCTGAGCCCGCCCCATCCTACGCAGGCTGGAAAACACGCTGGAAATACTGGAGAATTAAGGGCCTACAGGAACAGCCTTTCATCAGTAATTGTTAAGAGTTGGCTCACAATGCCTAGCTTTCCCCTGAGGGGTAATAATCATTAGGGATTAAGCTACTATAGTGGCCTGTTTGATAATGTACTTTTTTTTTTTTTTGGCTTCTTTCCCCTTTCTCTAACATTTCCCAATTCCTCTGCTCATGTTACTGAATCACTTCCCAAATAATCTATTTGCATATGAATCCTGTCTCAGAGTCTGCTCCTGGAACAAACTCAGACACTTAAAAAAATTCAAAACTTGGTTTATGTCACCTATAACTCAGAAACCTGACTACCTTCCTATGCTCTGGAATTTGGCATCACATAAAAATGCCGAGTCACAGGATGAGTGATAATCTAAGCTCTCATGATGTTTCTCTCTTTACCTTTATACTCTTTTCTCAATTTTAATCAGAATTTTGTAAAAAAATAAAGCATGGCAAGTACAATTAGAGAGCTCTTATATTAAATATCATAATGAGCTCTTACTAAGCAAGTGACACTGGACTATTTAACTAATTTTTATGAATCTTGCTTTCTTCTCAGAGAAACTCTCTTACTGTGAAAATACATAAAATAAGTATTACAAGTGTCTACACAGTACTAGTCACTCTAACAGGCAACATACGAATGTTACTTTCTTCCCCTTTGTTCTTTTGTTTGCTCCCTTCCTTGACCAACCTTCTTTCTTATATAAATGATAATTGAACAAAGTCAAAATATCCAAGGAAATATATAGCTTTGGTGCTATAATGAAATGTACAAGGCACAGAGGACCCTAGATAGAACATTCCTGGAAGGAGGTAACTCTGATTGTACATATGATCATACTTTCACTAAATGTAAGGCCCTGCTCAACATGTACTCTGCCAAAGTCACCTTGCACAAAACACATCCGTCTAGTATAGACACGGTTCCTTCAAGAGCTTCTTTCTGTGCCCATGACTTTTTCACAGCACACGCTTCATTCCTTTCCACAGTCAACACATTGAGCATACATCCTTATTGCCCTAAATATTTCTCCAGCCACTGCCTTCCCCAGAGCTGCAAGCTCTTTAAGTCTGAACAAGTAATTTGACTAATCTGGTAAACTAATTGAACCCAACTACGTTTCCAAATAGCATTTGCATTTTTTCCTAGGGCTTTATTAACTCTGAGAAACCAGGAGAACTTTAAGCATAGAAGCAGAATCTTTAAGGGGGATATATTTTTCACACTGTCAAATCTTATGCCATAGGTGACTGCTTATTCCAGTAAAATATAACACTAGCTCTGGGACTTTCTGATGATAATAAATCTCCTATTTATACACCCTGACTTTGACAATTAGTGACTTTTTAAACTATTCATGTAGCAAGTGCTTTTTAAACACCATTATGTTCACACCTAACTTCTAGGTATTAGAAGTCAGTGAATAAAGGCCCCCTCATACTCTAAGAGCTTAGATGTTAGCTGCAAAATCGAAGTATATATGCATGAAGTTGTCATGTGTAAGTCGAAGACTGTATATGACTTCCTGTGCAAATGAATTTTCAAGCACAAAACATTTTAATGGAGTTCTAGAATATTAAGGTGAATGGGATCAGAATAGTTAAGAACTATAGTATGGAGTGTGTGAATATTGGAGCAACCCTTGAAACAAGGGGGAGTATCTAGCTAAGGGAAGGCAGAAAAAAAATGAGCATCCCACATGGGGGACAATTACTGTAGCAGAGACTGAAGGGAGCTCTCCTAGAGAGTGAAATGACCCAGTGGGCCAAAGCAGAGTTCTAATGTTGAGAAATCAGTGAATAACTTGAGTATGGCCACATTTTGTGTTCAGCTGAAGAGGTATGTGTGCCTACAGGTTGATATTTTATGTTAGAGTGTATGGGAAATCACTGGATATATATCATACATCTTTCTGAAGCAACAATTTGACCCATGTTTAAGCGAAACACAACTGACATCAAATCAAAAAGCCATACATACTGAAAGTAGGTTGCAAGATTAACATGAAACTCAGCAGAATGGCCAGAGGGGAAATGGATTTGAGCTGTGTTAATATCTTATTGGTAGCCAAAGACCAGACTGAGGGTGGGGTCATCAAAAACAGTGTTTTAGAGTAAAAAAAGCAGAGTTTGGGGTGCCTAGGTGGCTGTGTCGGTTGAGCATCTGACTTTGGCTTAGGTCATGATCTCGCAGTTCGTTGGTTCGAGCCCCACATCTGGCTCTGTATTGACAGTTCCGAGCCTGGAGCCTGCTTCAGATTCTGTGTCTCCTCTCTCTGCACCTTCTCTTCTCTCTCTCACTTTCTCTCAAAAAAGATTAAACATTAAAAAAAAATTTAAGGCAGAATTTGGTGACAGACCAAGAACTACCCACGAAAGAGCTTGAAAGGGACTAGTGGGAGCCACAGGGGGTGATCAAAGAGTCAAATGTCATGGAAGCTACAATATCAAAGAAGTGATTGTCATCCCTGTCAAACAATGCAGATAATTCAAAGGAGATACAGATTACAAGATATCCTTTAGATTTAATTCTTAATAAATTATTAGCAACACCTGACAGAGTAATTTCAGGAAAAAGTGCTGCAAAACTCAAATACGATTAGAAGTTTAGACAGTGACAAGGTTTCTTTCTCCATCCCCAGAAAGTGGTTCATCTGTAGGTCTCAGTTTCCCTCAAGCGAAACCCTCTGGCTCCCAACAAGTGCCATTAGGAGTCCCTTCTCAACCAACCTAGCAATCCATATGCTTCCACTGTGCTTCGCAAGGTGACAGATGACATCACAGGGAGCAGACTTTCAGGATTGATCCTGATATGAGGAAATCAAAATGTGGAGCAAGAGATTTCAAAGGCCAAGGGTGAGGATGTTGCATGAACTCTGCCCTGCAGTGACAGATCCTTCTCCAAGGAAAAGTACTGTTTTCAAAATAGCTGTAAGAGCTTGAGGCAGAAAAAAGTAACTATGTTGTGGGTGAGGAGTCCCTCTAGAAAAAAAAGGAAAATATACAATGAAAGTGTGATGCTTAGAATTGTTCACGAACTGTGACCTTGAGACGTGTGGCTCTCCCAATTTTTTTAATCTTTTACTTCCTGAGGTGATTTTAAGTTAGATATCTCCCCATTTTGAAAGTTGGAATCAAATTTTTTTTGATGATTTTCAATAGTTTCAAAGGATATAATTTCCATTTTGGATAGAACTGCAAAATGACTTTCTAAAATGTATCCAAAAAAAGTTATGAAAATAACCACAATGATGTAATTACCTTATCATTCACTTCAAAACTTATGAACTTATCCTTTTTAATATTCAAAAATTTCATGGCTTTTCCTTCAGTGAAATCATATTTTCACTCCATTTTCCCTACAGGTTTTTATCTTAATGCATTTTTATACCTGAATGTTTTTGCTGAACACCCTATCATATTTCTTTGCAATAAAAATATATAATTAAATATAAAGGTATATCAACATTTCCTATGAACACAGGTTTTAAATGGCTAAAATTTCTTCTGGAATTATTTTAACACCTGCAGTAACCAATTGTTCAGAAAAACATTATAAATCATCATAAATAACATTTTTAAAACATAAAAAATCTTTAAAAGCCTTATTGGAAATCAATCTATTGCTAAGATAGATGGGGTCCATCTATCTATGATGTTGTGATTAAAGGAGTTTCCCATTAACACCTGGAAGCTTCTGCATTTCTGGGCAACCCAGCAGGTAAGATTTGGGATGGGTACAGGTGTCAATTTCCCCAAGAAAGAGCCTATGTGGAAGTAGAGGATTTGAAAATCAATTTCCTTAATCTATCCTTACTCAAGGACACTTACAATCTCTTGTTCTTTACATCCAGGACACAACATTTAAAGAGCACATCAAGGAATGAAGTTCCCCTTAAAAAAGAGTTTTCTTGGGGCACCTGCTGGCTCAGTCAGTTGAGTGTTCAACTTAGGCTCAGGTCATGATCTCACGGTTCAGAAGTTTGAGCCCTGCATCAGGCTCTGTGCTGATGGCTCAGAGCCTTGAGACTGCTTCAGATCCTGTGAATCCCTCTCTCTCTGCCGCTCCCACACTTGTGCTCTCTCTTTCTCTCTCTCACAAATAAATAAAAACATTTAAAAAAAAAAAAGAGTTTTATTTCCCAACTTACCCTGGCCATTTAGGAAAAAGTATTTGTCTTCTGTGCTATAGACTAGCACAGGAGCGAGACATACATATATATATGTATATATGTATATGTGTATATATGTATATATGTATATATATGTATATGTATATGTATATCTATATCTATATCTATATCTATATATATATATATATAGAGAGAGAGAGAGAGAGAGAGAGAGAGTCTGTTACATTAAAGAGCCATATAGGATTGTTTATAATTTAAGGAAAAGAACAGTGGGATTTTATTCCTCCTCGTTATAACTTTTCCTTTCCTTACTCAAGTGCTAACATGACTTTATTAAAAGGATTCTGTTGAAAAATCCAATCCAGAGCTATGCAAAAGACTTGGGGACAGGGAGGAAGGTGGTACCAGTGTTTACCACGAGGATGCTGTTATTGGAATACAGGAGCCTCTGGTTCAAAAGCAGGGGTAGGAGTGAAGGTAGGGACAAGTAGTGGGGTTGGGATGTGACTGGAGATAAGAATCAGAAAAGGCGCCTGAGTGGCTCAGTAGGCTAAGCATCTGACTTTGGCTCAGGTCACGATCTCACGATTCATGGGTTGAAGTCCTGCGTCGGGCTCTGTGCTGACAGCTCAGAGCCTGGAGCATGCTTTGGATTGTGTGTCTCCCTCTCTCTCTGCTCCTCCCCTGCTCATGCTCTCTCTGTCTCTCTCAAAAATGAATACACATTAAAAACCTTAGAAGGTTTTTAGTATAATATAAACAAGTTTTCAAGGAAAGCTCACAAATTTAAGCTTTAAACCACTAGGTGTAAAAATGCCTAACATTTCTCCCTTTCAAGCAAAAAGCATGTAAAATAATAAACTGTAGATTACAGATAGCCACTGCCATCTGAGAATTTTATCAAGTAGTAGAAAACAAATCATTGCACGTTTGAGGAATAACATTCAGGGTGAGCCTGCATTGACAAAACCTACATAGAAATGATTTTACAGAAATGATGCTAATTTTTAGATGATTATGTTGGACCCTGTTTCAGTGGCATGATGAAGAAAACACATCTATCTGGTGTTCTTTCAGGCAGAAGAGCCACATAATAAATGCAAACTGCTGTGGCTGACTTTAGAAGGAACACATCCCACAGTAGTCAAAGAAAAAAATCCAGAAAAAAAAAAGAAAAAAGAAAAAAACAAAAACAAAGACATTGAGCAAGGTATGAATCATATCCTGTGCTTGTAGAACTTTGTGGTTATATGTGATTTACACAATTTGGTTATGGGAATTAGCCATCAGAAGTTTGTATAAATGTTTTTTTTTTCCCTGAACTGTACAGAACCAAAAAGGACAAACAGTTTCAAACACAGGAAATTGCTACATGTTCAGAGTAAAACCCTGGCATTTACCTAAATTTGTGTTCTAAATGTCAAATTCAATACAAGATAAAGATAAGGTGTATTTTGGGTTTAATACATGAGAGACACTCTAAGCACAGTGCCCGCTTGCTGAGTGCACACTCAACACCTGTTTAATGAATAAATAATCAATGAATGGTCAGTACCCTCACCACCCCCCAAAAACAAAAATTTCATAAACTACACATTAGGAAGATGTACATCTGACTCTGACATCTGTGAAAACCTGTTGTTACTGTATTAATTCTCAGAAACAGACTTGTTAAAAAAATTTTTTTAACATTTAAAAAATGGTGAATTAAAAATTTAGTTGTATTTTCTTAGGTCTTCCACTATGTCATCTCACATATTCTATTTTTTTTAGAGAGAGAGGGTGAAGGAAGAGCGGAGAGAGAGGGAGAGCAAGAATCCCAAGCAGGCTCTGTGCTGTGAGTGCTGAGCCTGAGGCAGGGCTCAATCCCACTAATTGTGAGATCAGGACCTCAGCCAAAGTCCATAGTCAGATGCTTAACCCACTGAGCCACTTAGACGCCCCTCACATACTCTTAATATAATGTATTTATGAATCATCTCCCTCAAAAAAAAAAGCACAGATTCTAAGGTAAAACCTCAAGGTTTGTTCTATCTATATATCTATGTATCTATGTATCTATCTATCTATCATCTATCTATCTATCTATCAAGAGAAAGAAAGAGATTGTGAGCCAGGGAGAAGGATGGAGAGGGATAGGGACAGGAAGAGGGAGGGAGAAAGAAACAGAGAGGGAGAATCCCAAGTAGTCTCCGCACTAAGTGAGGAGGGGGCTGGATCCCACGACCCTGGGATCATGACAAGTTAAGAGAAAGGACTGAGATCTACCTCAAGTAAGGCCACTTCAGTGTAGCAGTTACCTTTTGTTGCTTTAATGTGATGTTTGTTCCTTTGCTTCTTAAGGTGGAGGGGAGCAGCCAAAGAAGTTGAACACCCTATACATAGTGTACCTACTGCAAATGTATAATAATCCACAGATGTGCAAACCAACGGACTCTTAGATGCGGATTTTGCTTTTTTTCCCTGAGCTGAAAAGAAGTGCAAATTGAAACTAAGTTGATCTGGCATTTTATACACAACTGATAGTATTGTTATTAAAAATCTACCAGGAGGACAAGAAAAGGCATTCATCATATCATTCTAATCTCATTTTTTTTTCTTGGTAAAAAGATGACATAAGAGAGCGCAAAGTTTTTCTCCCTTAGTAAATTATTAGCTACGGAAATTATTCATACAAATATTAGGAGGCTTTTATCAGGAATAATTACAGTGGGCAAATTGGTCTTCTGAGTGTAGGTCAGTCTTTCTGCTGAATTGAGTGAGGGGCTGACCCTGACATATTCATTATGAGTCTCACGTATTTAATAGGTGGTTCACAGAGAAATGAATTTCTGGCGTTATATAACACTAAGAAGGTTGGGGGTCCACTCCGATTAGAGTTTCACAGCCCCTGACTTGCACTCAGAGAAGATGAGTGTTTAGGGCTTAACAAATCGAGTGCTTTTGCTCTACGGTTTTACATATAAATGAGTCATACCAACGTTGTTCCAAAATAATATGCTACCTCTTCCAAGTTCATGGTAATGTTACCTATTTATTCGGTTTCTAATTTTTAAATTTTGCTAATATATTGCCTCAGTTAATTACACAGTATTATCCTATCTGTATCTATCTGCAAAACTCCCAATGTAAACAACATCATTTTATATGTACATAAATGCCAAGTCACTTAAGTAGACCTTTGAAGGTAGTAGAAGTTCCATATTAGTTACCTTTTCTTCCTCCCCAATTCCAGCATCAAGTATTCACCCAACTAACGACCACATGTTGCCAGGTTACTTGGAAATAGGACTGTGCACTTCTGGTTGATTTCTAGCCTGTGACCACTGATGGGAAGGCTTCCTACTGCCCCTTTATCTCCATGCTGTGATGTTATATATATATATATACATAACATATACATTATATATATATACACATATATACACTATATATATACAAATATATACATTATATATATATATCACATATATATCACTATATATATCACATATATATGTGTGTGTATGTCAGATAGACAGTATAATTTACTTGTATATATGTGATATATATATGTGTGTGTGTGTCATATAAAAGAATTTTTGCTCACTGCCTTTCCACATTCAAATAAAATATACTGTTAAATTAATTTTTAACATCTTCTTAAGAAATTAAAATATTTCCCACATAACAAATCTTAGAAATAATGAGAAACTTCCAAAATACTTCTTCGGAGTCAGATATTTGGCAAATGGTATTTCACAATTCATTTGGAGTAGGCATCCAGATACTGGTTTTCAATAACATAGTGTTGTTGAACCCAATTACTCAAAGATAAAGTCCAAAAGCAGAAATTTGGTCATTGAGTAAATTGAGGGCCAAATTGTTGCTTAATTTCCTGGGACTGAAAATCAAATTTGACCGAGATTCTTTCATTTCTCTCTTTCCAAGTGTGTGTGTGTGTGTGTACCTGTATGCTTATGCATATATATTGTTATCAACTTGCTAAATATCTTATTGGTCTAATTAGAATATTTTATGACTAAAAAACAAAACTACAGAGATTTTAAATTACTAACACAGGCTAGTATTGTAGAAACTATATGGTGAATCATAACTCAAAACCCAAATTTTAGTCTGGATTCAAAATTATCTATAATTATTAGGCTTTATGGGCATTCTGCAATGCAGGCTTCAAAACAACCATTTAAAAGTGAGCAAAACATCTGCCTTCCATTTATATACGTTCCCTCTCCCTCCAATGTCATCTGAGTGACAGGGGAACACTGGGTTTGCTTAGGTTTGTAATGAACAACTTTAAGAAAATTCCCCTGTGGTTGCCTTGACCTTTCCAAATGTAATATTCTTGGGATTAACATTTTCCCACGTTAAAAACATGTCTGCAAAATGAAATATGTCTGCTGCACAGTCAAGATTGGAGTACAATGCTCATTTTTATACATGCAAATTTTTACATTGGAATTTCATATGTGCTAAAACAGTACTATTGATGTTTAGGATGGATTAAATATTAGAAAGGACTTGAGTATGGGAAGGAGAAAGAATAGGGCTTCTAAGAGGAAGGCAGATTTAAATTCAATGGACATCTATTTAATTTACTAAGAAGATAAAATAAGAAAAGGTCAAACAAATGTGGATGAATTTCCATCAAGAAGAACATTAAAATTACATATGTGTGTATGTACACACATATATGTATATATACACATATGTACATATATGCACACACACACACACACATATATATATATATATATATATATTACAGTGTAGGTTACCTATAAAATATAGGATTTATTTAAGAACATAAACAGATTTAATGGCCACTGAATTGATAGATCAATTCATTAGATTTTTTTTAAATGTTTATTTCTGAGAGAAAGAGAGAGAGAGAGAGAGAGAGAGAGAGAGAGAGAGAGCGCGCATAAGTGGGGGAGGGGCAGAGAGAGAGGGAGACAGTCTTTTAGGTGGGCTCTGTGCTGACAACAGAGAGGCTGATGCAGGTCTCAAACTCACAAACCAACTCACAAACTGGGAGACCATGACCTGAGCTGAAGTTGGACGCTTAACCAACTGAGCCACCCAGGCACCCCAATTACTTAGATCTTATATAAGATGTGTAATCTCCTTCTTATTTATTAATTAATTTATTTGAGAGAGAGAGAGAGAGAGAGAGAGAGCGCGCACATGAGCCTGCTAGTGGGGGAGAGGGGCAGAGGGAGAGAGAGAATCTTAAGCAGGCTCCATACTCAGTAAGGACCCTGATGCAGGGCTGGATCTCAAGACCCTTCTTTCCTCCCATTTTAAAACAAAATCAACGGAGGGTGCATGAGTGGCTCAGTGGGTTAAGTACCTGACTCCTGATCTTGGCTCAGGTCATGATCTCACGGTTCATGGGACTGAGCCCTACTCGGGTCTCTGCACTGACAGCCTGGCACTCGCTTAGGATTCTCTCTCTCCCTCTCTCTCTCTGCCCTTCCACCGCTTGTGCTCGCTCCCCCCTCTCTCAAAATAAATAAAACATTGGAAAAGAACTAAGTAAATGGAATTTAATCAAAATTCTCAACAACATGTGATCAAATATAACCTGAACTGATGGTATCCAAGACATGATGGTGACCTGTCTTCTGAGCTCAGTGGGCAGAGTCAATTGCTGACTGGATAAACAAGTACGTGCTCCAGGAACATAGCCAGCTGAGCCCTAAGTACTCTAAAACACACCAGGTCAGGAATCACACAGCATACCTAATGCAGCTTCTCAGGAAGCAACTTTTCTGTCTATCGGATGGCGTTTTTTTCCAAAATCAATTTCTGATCATCAGATCACCCTTGTGATTCTATGCCAAGAGAGATGATGAAAAGCCTTTGTTTTTTATGAAAAGTTATCTAAATCTACCATTTATATGATGCAGTAAAGTCACTTAAACCAAAACAAATTCAACAAACTGAACAGTGAAAAGCCAAAGCTTATTGTACTTTTACATGTATATTTCAGAGTAAGGCAGCTTATCTAGAATCTGTTTTGCCATCTTTTCCCCTAATAGTATTCTTCATTTTTTTTGCTCCCCACTCTAATTTTAAAATTAGAGTTGAGTCTGAGTATCCACCATTGGCTTCACTGTAGGGGAAAAAAAAAGATTATTATGAATATAAATGTATACATTTAAACAAATATGTCCACTAACTTATGTTATTTTAGAAATCTTCCAAATAATAATATTTTTTTA
Organism: Panthera uncia; assembly: GCF_023721935.1. Taxonomy (NCBI): domain Eukaryota; kingdom Metazoa; phylum Chordata; class Mammalia; order Carnivora; family Felidae; genus Panthera; species Panthera uncia. Next base: position 15,195,899 of record NW_026057577.1, on the reverse strand, counting down.
ATCTATGCAGTAGAAGTTATTTCTGAAGAAAGTTTTAATTTATTTTGAGAGAGAGAGAGCACAAGTTGCAGGGGGGGGGGGGTGCAGAGAGAGGGAGGGAGAAAGAGAATCCTAAACAGGCTCCGCACGAGCCCAACATGGGGCTCAATCTCACAACTGTGAGATCATGACCTGAGATGAAATCAACAGATGCTTAACTGACTGAGCCACCCAGTCGCCCCTCTAAAAAAACTTTTAGAAAGACATAAAAATGCAAAAAAAAAAAAAAAGCGTATTGTTTTCTTTATGATGGCAATTGATGGACACTTTCTTTAATCAACTCAGTACAAAGTTTTCTGGTTAAAAGTTATTGCTTATAGGCTTTGCTACCTCTACTTTATGCTCTGAAATCAGTGCAGTAAAAACCAAACCAAACAAACAAAAAAAAAAAAAACAGGAAAAAAGAAAACTTTTATTTTTAATGAAATTATGATCTTCTGCCAAATATAATGAAATATTGGGTGGATGGAGGAAAGATTCTAGGGAATTAAACCATCTCAGATCTCAAGCAGGATACAGAATACCCCCAAGTTAGGTGGCATGCCCTGAAAAGTGGGCATGGGAGCAAATCAGCAATACTGAAGAAAAAGGCCAACTGACACATAAGGGCTGCAAGAAAGTCCGTGTGCCTATGTGACACATGGAGTGACAAGGAAAACAGAGGAAGAAGAAGAACATCATGGACAAATTATCTTTGCCTCGGGCTCTTCCCAAAGCACCAGGGTGGAGGAGTACAGTACGTGAATATCATTTCTAAAATCTCTAATCTCTGGAAACCAAGGACAAGTGAAAAAACCAGCAAAGGACATGGAGGCCTCTGCTAGGAGTCAAAAATATCTTCTATCAATGAGCAGAGATATGCCCAAAAGTAGAGTACCCACAAGTGAGTTTGCGTAACTGACCCAAATTTTACAGGCATGTTTTTCAGCTCAGTGCCCTGGCTCAGACTGAAGTAATATTGTTAAGCAGGAAACTGGCCCAGAAATGAAATCTTTTATTCCATGATTAGCAACAATTACAAGTGACACAGTATGTGATATAGGCAAAGAACTTACAAGAAAATATGAGCAAAGGAATACAAGTGATACATACACAAATGTAAAATACCCACCCACACACACAAATACCAAACAGAGGAAACTGAGAAACAATTTCTCCTTAAAATCGATCACAGACAACAGGGCCTATAGAAGGAAAACAAGTTCAAATAATAGTTAACTGGTTTCAAAGAAGATATCATGACACAATGGTAGTCCAGTGCTGGCATAGTTCAGAAATGAAAGGCAAAACATTATTTACAAAATTTAAAAATAGTCGCTGTGTAAAAGAAAATAGACACTACCGAAAAAGTCAGTTAACCTGAAGACCCAGTTTGATCACGTTTAAACAAGAAGAAATAATGGGGTAAATACTGAAATTTATATATGACTATACATGCATAGAATGTATCTGGAAAGTAGCAAAATAAATTTAACAGTGCTTCTGAGAAGGCTAAACAATTTGGGAATCTTAGGGGTGGGAAGGACAATTACCTTTAATTATATATTTTTATGTTTTCTTATTACTTTTTTTAGTTTTTACTATTGAATTTTTTATAATGTCAATTATGTACTGTGGGCATGGTGTGTTGCATTATACTATATTAAACTATTATAAACACACTTTAAATGATCCTACAGACATCTGTGGCCAGTTAAATTTGTACTTTAGTGATGGATATTTGTTTTATAAAATATTTCATTAAAACCACACTGTACACTCATTGGTCATGTTTAAAACTATGTGATCAGGGGCGCCTGGGTGGCTCAGTCAGTTAAGCGTCCAACTTCAGCTCAGGTCATGATCTCGCGGTCCGTGAGTTTGAGCCCGCGTCGGGCTCTGGGCTGATGGCTCAGAGCCTGGAGCCTGTTTCAGATTCTGTGTCTCCCTCTCTCTGCCCCTCCCCCGTTCATGCTCTGTCTCTGTCTCAAAAATAAATAAACGTTAAAAAAATTAAAAAAAAAAAAACTATGTGATCAGAATTAGATGTCGATGAAAAAAGTACAAAGGTGGAAGAGAGATCAGTGAACATAGAAAGAAAAGAAAAAAAAAAACTGCAGTGAAAACAACATTTCAAATGATCAGAGACCAGGATTATTAATAGCACATTCAGACAGAAGAAAAACATGCTTTCTAGTCCCCCAAGAATAGTGGACCATCTCGAAACTTTCCATGAGTTGTTTGGGGTTTTTTTTTGTTTTTGTTTTGTTGTTGTTGTTGTTGTTTTGATACACATTTCTAGGCCTGGACAGAGCTGGCTCCAGTAATTTGTGTGACAGTGCCAATTTCCTTTTAATTTCTTTAAAAATATTTTTTTAAGTTTTTATGATTATTTATTTTGAGAGAGACAGAGACAGCATAAGTGGGGAAAGTTCAGCTAGAGAGGGAGAGAGAGAATCCCAAGCAGGCCCTTCACTGCCAACACTGAGCCTGATGTGGGGCTCAAACTCACAAACCTGTGAGATCATGACCTATGCCGAAACCAAGAGTCAGACGCTTAAATGACTGAGCCACCCAGGCGCCCCTTTAAAAAAAAAAATTTAATGTTTCTTTCTTTCTTTATTTATTTAGAGAGAGAGAGAGAGAGAGAGAACAAGCTGGGGAGGGGCAGATAGCGAGGGAGAAACAATCCAAAGCAAGCTCCAGGCTCCAAGATGTCAGCACAGAGCCCAACGCAGGGCTGAAACCCACAAACGATGAGATCATGACCTGAACCACAGTCGCATGCTTAACCGACTGAGCCACCCAGCCATTCCCCAATTTTCTTTCCAAATGGCCCTTCTTACCTGCACACCATAGCTTTAAACATACCTTCCTTTATGAGTATCACTGGAAAGGACCATGCTTTCTGTACACAATATCAACAAACGAAGTGACATGACAGCATGGCTTTATTTAATCAAATATGTATACACTGCATATTTAAGAAACAGAGCTTTAGCCATGTATTCTCTTCTTTTGTTGTTTATTATTATTATTTTTTTATTTTTGAGAGAGTGAGCATGAGCAGAGGAGGGGCAGAGAGAGAGGGGGACAGAGGATCCCAAGCAGATTCTGTGCTGAGAATCAGCACTGAGCCTGTGGAAGGGCTCAAGCTCACAAACCGTGAGATCACGACCTGAGAAGAAGTCAGAGGTTCGACAACTGAGCCACTCAGGTGCCCCGTATTCTGTCTTTTCAAAGCACTGCCTTCCCATCAATGGGTCTCAACACACGCTAGCCTTTGGGAAGTGACATTAACAGAAATGGTTACATAAGACACAATCTTAATTAAAAACAATTGAATATATTTACAAGCAATTTCTTGAAGATCACGATATTGATATTTGTTTGCATCATAAGAAGCTGGGCAAAAGGGGAAATGTACATATTAATAAAATCAAAAAGGAAAGTAACCTAGCATGTATCATGACTTGGAAAAAATATATCAAGAACAAAAAAGACCACATTATTTAACTGCTTTAAGTTAAATGTAGATTTCCTTTTTCACCTAAGAATATAACATAATGGGGAACTTTGAAAATAAAAAACGTTTGAATCTACTTAGTACTTGGGAAAGACAATCACTAAAGGTACAAATGTAATTATTCTAAGATAAAGGATGAAAAACAATAAATCATTGAGTAGAGACAATGATACAAATGGAGCAAACCCGATTTATAAGATTTCATGAAAAAAAAGACAATTTTCCCATTTAATCATTGTAATTAATTCTTCTAAAATTAGGCTTAAAAAACCAGAATGTTCATGGATGATTGATGTGGTGACTTCTGATTGGAAAAGAGAAAGTGCTGTGCTTTATCACAGTGGCTGAAAAAGAGAAGAAAAATAGAAGACAGAACGTTTCATTTCAGCTTTTGTTCCAAAACAAAAAATAAATCAATTTTCGGGGTCTAAAAAGCATTTTCAAATTAAAAAAAAATCAAATTCCCTTACTACATGACATAATATACAAAGAAGTCTAATTTAAAATGAAAAAAAAAATTCCAAAAACAAGAATCACAAAATGAAAAGAAGAATAAAATCAGAGACGAAAGAAAATACACACTTTGATTCAGTACCATAGGGCATTCCTCTCAGGAATGTCAGTGGTCTTTTCTGATTAGCTACCACCACTTGAACCTTTCGTTTCCTTAGGTAGTTTTAGAAATTTACCTTTGCCTGTAAAAATCACTCCTTTCATCCTCATTTTCAAATTCTACACATTTAGAGCAAATAAAGGTAAATCTCTTTACAAAGATACTATTATTGGCAACGGAAACATAGACTCGTTTTTATTTCTCAGGAGTGGCTCCCATATCAATAAACTCTCATTACTCAACTTTATGCTTTGAATGCTTGGATCAAGCACTCTCCAGAGGACCCCTCCTTTCCTAGGGCTGTATGAACACCAGGGCCTGTAATTGTTCTGCACAGTGGTTTCTTCCTTGCCTCCGCAGACCCTGCACTACCTTGGCTGGGTTATGCTGTGAGTTAACCCTCACGTTTCATGTGATGATCAGAAAGGGAGGTAAGGATACATTCTCGATGGAATCTTGAAAGGCAGTAGCCTCTGGCATTGTTTTCCAGCAAGAAGGTATTGTCTTTAGTAGGTAGGACAGCCACTTCGGCAAACCCAGAGGGCTGAGGAGAACCTGACACTCCAGGCTTTGAATGTGTAGACGCAGGGAGTCCTATCACAAGTCATAGTGCACTTGGTTATTCCCCAGAGGGCCTCGATGATAGCATAGGCAGACTTTCCAGATTCAAGTGTTTTCTGGGGCGCTATGACTTTCGTCATTAATTTCTGGGCCTGATCCTCCAGTTCATCCTCTAGCTCAGAGACGTGAGATTCTCTGTATATGCCACCAGTTTGGCCTTTGGGTTCATAGGAGGCCTTAAAAAGATGATCGATCACTTTCAGCCTTTCATTGTCTTCCTCCAGGATTTTTATCAACCCCACCAAGGAGCCATCTGATTCCAAAGTTCTTTCATGTTCTACTTTTCCAGATTTCTCGAATGCCTCAGACGATACTCACTAGGGCAGGCTCTTAATCCTTTATCACAACTCAGTCTACTACTTAAGACAGTTTTAACAATTACATCTGTAGAGCATGCATGGTGCCTCCCCACCACCGGGGAGGGATCCCTGGTACAAATCAGTCAGTGGGGAGGCCAGTTCTAAAACCCATATGAGTCAGCTGTTTTTACCACTCACTCCTGGCCCTAGTGGTCACAGGTGGGGTTTCCCAGGAAACAGACTTCAGAATGGAGATAGGTTTGCCTGTGATTTATTGGAGATTGCTCTCTGGGATCAATACCTACAAGGGAGAGAAGCAAGATGTGAAGAGGGAGAATGGAACTGTGGTGAATTTGCCCTGGAGGCCCTAGTCAATTCCTCTGTTGGTGAAGATGCCCCAGAGTGAGGCCAATGGATGGAACTTTGTAGCCATCTCTCCTCATGGAGTTGCTTGCAGAAAAGGGGCCTCAACTTTCACAAGGCAACTCCTTCTGGCCAAGAATATTTACTGGGGAGGGATTCATCTGGGGGCCCTGCAACTGAGAGGAAAGAGAACTTTCCCTCTAAAAGGAGAATCTAGGCAGTGGACCACAGTACCTATTATGTAGATGAACACTCAAATGTCACTCTCTTTGTGAAGAATTCCCTATCCCATGTAACTAATGTAATGCTCACATAGTTGTGCATGTGTCACAGTTTCTCATTCATTTATACTATATTACCATTTCTATTCCTGTCTCAACTGCAAAACTTTAAACTTTTTGAGCATCTAGCCAATGCTTTGTACTTACTAGGCACTGATTAATACTGTGTTTTATATATATATATATATATATATATATATATATATATATAAAACAAAACACACATATATATATATAAAACACAGTATTAATATATACTGTGTTATATATATATATATAAAACACAGTAT
>NW_026057577.1:15147687-15189488 GCF_023721935.1 Panthera uncia | reverse complement strand
TGTTAGAAATGTATCAGAATTGCAAGTGAGCCATACAATTTTGCAATTTGACCTCTCATCAATATGGCATTAAGTATGCAACCAGGATGGTTAAGGAAGAGTGCTGTACTGGAATAATAAAGAACCTAATGGAAAAATCCTTAATTTCCACTGATGTTCACAGGTTTAATGTAAGATTACTTTTAATGTTCAATTCCTACAAGTATTATGTTCATTTTACTTGTGCAGCAATCTAGAATTTTTTTTGTCTTTGATAAAGAGAATTGGAGCCAAGTTTATTTTGGGGGGGTACTTTATGTTTCTCAAAAGTTTGTGAATGTGATCAAATTTGCAAAATACAAATTCATTAACACATTACTAATTAGACTCTCCAACAAATACTTTGGGGTGTATGAGATTATTCAACTGTGTCATTTGACTGGAGCAGTTTAAACCAAGCAACTTCAATACTGTTTTTACTTATTTCCATTTTAAAATTTTTTTTAAGTTCATGTATTTGGACAGAGTGGGAAACAGAGCATGCATGCATGAGTGCATGTTGGGGAGAGGCAGAGAGAGAGGGAGGGAGAGAATCACAAGCAGGCTCTGTACGCTGTCAGCGCAGAGCCTGACATGGGGCTTGATCTCATGAACTATGAGATCATGACCTGAGCTGAAATCAAGAGTCAGGTCGACTGAGCCACCCAGGCGCCCCTTATTTTCATTTTTGAATTTTATCTCTGTCAATAGCTCATGTATACTAATAATAGATGATGAAACTAAGCGTTCCTTTTTTATTTTGAAGTAATCATCATCTATTTGGCAATCAGGTCGACCAAGTAAGTGTAAGTTATAAATATAATGGTTAAAATCTCACTGGTAATGACAGATAAAATTGCATCTACTTCTACCCATCTTTTAAAAAGAGATTATGCCTCTAAAGACACACAACTTTGGATGGAGCTCTTCCCTTAGGGCAACACTGATTTAAATGATTCATCTTCATTTGTTCCAGTGATACGGAAGAAAATATCAAGATACATATTGAGAATCTTTTATATAACATTACTTCTATTTTGTGCTAACCTTATTTTCTGTTAGCTAATTAAAACATCTAGAATGGCTCTAATAAAATTCACTCCAGATCATTTGTATCATTTGTCAGAAAATGTATGAAGAAGTTTGTCCAGGGTGAAAACCCACCTCCTTATTTATTATTTTTTCCTCCCTCTTTTCCTTTATGGTTATTGCTAAGCATCTAGCTTATATGTTCAGTCAACAATAAGTATCTGTTAATAAGCAGTCTGGCTTCAGGCCAAAGTCCTGTGTGGTCCTCCCGGTATTGCCTAGGATTTGCACTGCAAGCATCCCTGGGGAACACTGCATTCCCCTCACCAGACTTACTGTACAGCCAGGGCACTTAAGTTTTTTATAGGGAGTTTGAGTCAAAGACTCAGTTCCTCTGGGGCAGCCATGTGCATGTGAGTATCTGCATTCATGATCCATGAGGCTCCATTTGAGGTCTCCTTATTGGGGGTTGTGTGAGACACTTCCCAGGAGTCTCCACAGAGACTTCTTTATCCTGAGCCCCGGATGATGACATCTCCTATTTTGACTCAGTCACTCCTAGCTCTTCCCTGTGTCCCTACCCCTCCAGCCTAGTGGTCCATAAAGAGACAGAAGCCTTCTCTTGGGGCTTATGGGCTGTCGCCATCTGACGTTCAGCTGGTATCATTATACAGGGAAAAATGGAATATGGGGAGTGGGCAGCACTTTTTGCCTTTTGCTTGTACTGTTGTAGTAAGTGGTAAAGACTTGATTGCTACTTTCAGGGCTGTCCTGATGGATCACCTTGACGTCTGATTATTTAACAGTTAAGTGTTCACCAAATTTCAGACCTTATCTCAGTAATCGTGGAACATGCTTTCTCATTGCCAAAGATCCTTCATGTCAGACATGTTCGTTGTTAAACATGTGATTCTCCTCAGCCGTGTCTAGATTTTGTGATAGTACTTTTGAAGGCAGGAATATTTTTTGAGGCTAATAGGATAGTCAAAGAGGGTGGAGTGTCAGGCACTGTGAAAACTGTTTTAAGTTCTGGGAGTATATATTTTGAAGAGGTGGATTTTAGTAGGAGTAGCATTGGGGTAACCACATTTAACATGAGATCTGCTCTCTCAACCAAGTTTTGAGTGCACAATACAGCATTGGTAACTATAGGAACAATGTTGTACAGTAGGTCTCTAGAACTTACTCATTTTATGTAACTGAAACATTATACCTGTTGAGCAGCAACCTGCCATTTCTCCCTCCCCCCAGGCTCTGGCAACCACCATTCCACTCTGTGTTTCTATGAATTTGTCTATTTTAGATACAGCATATGTAAGTGGAACCATGCAATATTTATCCTTTTGTGATTGGCTAATTTCACTTATAATATCCTCTGGGTTTATCCAAGTTGTCATATACACAGGATTTCCTTCTCTCTTTTTTTTTTTTTTAAATTTAAAGTGTATTTATTTATCTTGAGAGAGAGAGAGAGTGTGTGTGTGGGAGGGGCCAAGAGAGAGGAAGAGGGATAGAATCCCAACCAGGCTCTGGGCTGTCAGCACAGAGCTTGATGTGGGGCTCGATCCCAAAAACCATGAGATCATAATTTGAGCCAAAACCAAAAGTCAGAACCACCCAGGCGCCCCAAGGATTTCCTTCTTTTTAAAGGCTAAATAACATTCCACCGTAGGTATACACCACACTTTCTTTATTCATTCATCCACTGGTGAACATTTAGGTTGTTTCTATACTTCGGCTCTCATAAATAATGATGCAATGAACACATGAGTGCATACACCTCTTTGAAATCCTAATTTTAATTCTTTTGGTTAAATACTCATAAGAGCTGGAATTTGACCCATGTACCCCCAACTGGGTAGACACCTATTCTGCCTACCAATAGGACCACCCCCAATTCTCTTTGACAGTTACACTCAGCAATGTGGCCAGATATCTGCATATCTGCACAGCCTTACCATATATGTACTCCTTTCTATCTTTCAGGGATAACTTGAGTTTGTAAATAACCCAAAGTAAAGGCCAGAGTTCTTACAATGGCCTATGGGAATGGGCCTGGTCTCTGTCCCTGGATATCTCTCCAATCTGCTATCTTGTACCTTTTACCTTGCTCCCACATGAAACCACACAAAGACAGACACATTCTACCCTAGGACACTGCATTTGCTTTCCCCCTGTCAGGAATGCTATTCTCCAAATTAACTCGCTCCTTCACCTTTTCTACTGTCTCCTGGCCACCCCATCCAAAATTAAAACTACTCTGTCCCTGTTTGCTGCTGAATCCCTAATGCTTAAAATGATGTCTGGTGCATGGAAGGCGTTCAATAAATATTTTTTTAATAAATGAAACCAATAATAATACCTAGAAATCAGGAAATCCTGGATATGTTGTGAGATCACAAAAGCTATCATATCTTGTCTTTGAAGCTCATCTGTTACTTCAGGATAGACCAAGGCTCTATTTATAAAGGCCTTATCATGATGGGATTGAAATAGATAGCAAATGCCTTAGTGGCTTAAGTGAAGGGAGCTGTTCAGAGCTGCAGCCACAGGAAGTAATGTACAGTCCCGGATTTGTGCGTCCAGCCAAGGAATCACTCATTTTTAGATGACACCTGGCCTAGATGCAACTTTCTTCCTACTTAATGCTAGAGCTGGAAAAAAAAAATCCCTTCCCCTTTGGCAGGAGAGTTCAGAGAGAGAAAGGGCACAGATCAGAGAGTACAAAGAACAAAGAGAATGAGCGAGAACATGCAGAACACAGAAGACATTCCTCATAATGAATCCCTGCAGGCACCACTAAAAAGGGAGCAAGCTTCCTTAAAACCCCAGCCCTTTGCAGATTCATGGAAATGATTCACAAGAACAAGAATTTCAAGTCTGAACCTACAGGAACTGCAGAGGCTCCAAGAATGGCCTGTAGCTAGTGGTAAACTGATTCTGGAGGAAGTGACTGCTGAAGCACAGGTAGTTGACTTTTACTTGTTCTTTGTTAGGCATTACTGGGCTTATCCCTCACAACTCCATGTAGTTGTGCATTAGGTTATAGAAAAGGAAGCGGAGGTGTAAAAAAACTAGATGTTCTGCTCAAAATCACAATCTAAGAAGTAGTGAGTTCAGAATCTGAACCCAGAATCCTACGATGTAGCATAATGAAAAGAGCTACCAGATTGGGGAACACAGAAAAACCAGGATCTGAAGTAATCTTGTCAGGCTAAGCATTTCTAAAATCTCCTAGTGAGGCAAACTTATCAGGAAATACCACAACCAGTGTGTGTGTGTGTGTGTGTGTGTGTGTGTGTGTGTGTGTTTTGTTCCTTAGTATATCTCCACGTTGGGGTTTAACTATTTGCAATGAATAATTCTGTTGCATTCAAAAAGGCCTGAGCAAAAGAAAACATAAGTAGTATTTCTACAGAATTTTCCAGATTTCCCAGATTTTCTTTTTAGCAACTTTGGTTTTTTTTCTGGTTCAGTGTCTTTAGTATGAACACAAGACTAAAAATACTAATTTATCATTACCAGTTTATGGGATACTTACTAGGTGCCATGTACTGTGACAAGTGCTTTACATAAGTCATTCCAATAAATCTGCATGTTTATAACCTCCATATTACAGAAGGAAATGCTGGGACTCAGGGAGATAGCATAACCATGCAAAATCACACAGATTAAAAGTTCTGTCTGACTTGTGAGCCCCACCCATTCACCAAAATGTCATGCCACATAAAGGAAATAGACTATGTAAAGAACAATATATAACAATATGCAACATGTTGAATGAAGATGGTTTCAAGCCATCTTACTGGTGGCTATTTAAGCAGAATGCCTGCAGAGCTTTGTATTTTATGATGTCAGCAATCCTATTAATGACCACTCGCCATAATTTTTCCTTGTATGGTCCATTGCTCAAGTTCTCAGTTTCTTATTTTTGAGAACCCCCAGGATGGGTGGTCAATAGATTAGGGTCAGACTCTCCTAGGAGTGCAGGGGAATGAGATCGTGGGTACAAGTGAGTAAAGGTGGAATAGGACTTGGAGTATTAGCAGGTGGAATCAGAATTAGGAAATGAACCTGAGAATGCACATGTAGAGTAGCTCAAGTTCAAGTGGGCACAGATAGCTTAAGAGGAAAGATCTTGAGATACTGCTTAATGATACATAGTAAGTGAGAAGATTTCCAAATAATATAACAAACCTATTGGCCATTAATGCAAGACATCCAGTAAGATTGTATCATATCACCATTTTGATTATGGTAAAAAAGAACAAATTGGTCCCTAAAACACTAAATCCATGTTTCTTATGAGAGAGTTAATTGTAGGTCTGCTATTGAGATATGTTTTATCGCGGGTCGATATTTTAACTTCCATACGCCTATTTTATTACAATGAACTTTTCAGACTAAATTCTATCATAATGTAACCTGCATACACGCAGGGATTTGGTTTAGAAAAGAGGATCCTATAATAGGTTCAGGATTGCAAATGGAATTTTAATACTATTTTGATATGTCTGTACACCCGCTTACCCTATTTGTTTCTACCTTATGCTAATTTGCATATTATTGTGCATTATATGTACTGTCACTTTTCTTCAAAGAACATTTGAATGGTGACAAATTCTCATTTTACAAAACCCAATGGTGGTATTACCTTAAGAGAAAATTTAACAAAGAAAGGAGATTAGACGATAAATGGAAATATTTTAACAATATTACAGAGAGAAAGGGTATCATATTAGTAACTGAATTCATGTTTGAAAGTAAGTATAGTGGTAAGGCAATCGTGAATCCATCCAGAAACACTGAAAAGTACTGCTTAAGACCTCAAAGTAGTAAAAAGGACAAATATGAAACCTCAAGTTTATCTTATGGGATCAACTTTGAAATCACACATTATTAGGTCAACAGGAAATATTTTCATTTCCACAATTATTTTCCTTTATAACAGGATATTCCATTAAATATTATCTGAATCAGGTAAACATGAAATAAAGTTATTCGAGACTGTGAGCTACTGAAGGCCAAGATCACTGTTTTACTGAAACTTAACAGAATACTTAGGGCCAAGCTGGCTTTGGTTACAAGTCGTGTGTTCATGTATCATCTAAACTAGAATACCATTGTAGGTGAAAGGGGCACTTTGCTAGGGCAAGAGCTATAAACCAGGAGGATTATCCCAGGCAACCTGGAAGTTAAAGTCATCTTACTTACGAGGTTATGACATTATGTCTACTAGAAGAAACAAAACTTTACCTTCACGTGTTTCTAAAGGTACTTAATTTTTAAAATAATAATACGTATTACCTATGGCATATAAGGTGAAGAATCCGGAAGGGGATAATGCATTAAGGATTTAATATATTTGTATGCAACTTTTTTTGGTTTGCTGTACTCCAAAGGCAGAAGACATCAGCTTTGCATCTAAACATTGAGTGCTTTGAATAAAAGAGAATGAGGAAAGGAATGCAAATTGTATTATGCACAACCAGTATTTATTAGTTGCTACACTTGATGCTGAAAATGTGTCATTTTCACACAGTGAAAGAGTCACAACTGTAGAAGGAAACGTGTTAGCAGTGCTATGATTAATCATGACTTCCAGTATCACTTTGCCTAGAAAAATATTTCATAGAAAAAGAAGGCAAGTTTCTCCTACCAGAATGAACAAAATAAAAGGAAAGGCAGTGCTAACTGTGGGCAAATATGTGGAGAAATCAAAAGTCACATACACTCTGGGTAAACATGGAAACTGATGCAATCGCCTGGAAAAACACTCTGGAATAGTATTAGACATTATCTACTAAAGCTGAATAGGTACTTATGTTTTGGCTTGTCAATTTCTAACCTAGCGGAAATGTGTACACACATTCATGAAAAGACCTACAAAATGTTTAAAACACCATTATCATAACAGTGCCAAACTATAAACTACTTAAATGTCCATCAAGAGGAGACTAGAGAATGGTTTTGATACAGTCACACAATGAAATATTATTCATCAATAAAAATCAAAGAAGCCACAACCCTTCTCAACAATGTGGATCAATCTCACAAACATAATCCTTGGCAGACGAATCCAGACACTAGAGAGGGCATATTATATGATCCAATTTACATGAAGTTCAAAAACAGGTTAACCCAGTCCATAGTGCTAAGAGTCAGGACAGCTGTCCGCTTTAGGGTGCTAGCATTGGCCAGAAGGGGACACAGGGGTGGTGCTAGCAGTGGCCAGTAGGGGGCACAGGGGAGAGCTGTCTGCCCAGAGGCTGGTGAGGTTTTGTTTCTTGATATGGATGCTTGTTACATGGGTGTGTTCAGTTTGTAGAAAATTAATCAAACTGTAACATATTATTTGTGCACTTTCCTCATGTAAATAATTCTTCAATAAATATTTTTCAAAAGAGGAAAGCTTCAGTCCAGCACTAATGTAAATGAAAATAAATTTTGAATTCACAAGGTCAGAACTAATTATGTTTTAGAGCATATGGAGGCATTAATTCCCTTTTAATCTTTGAGGAAAGTCATACGTAAAATATGTTCCAAGGTTTTATAAAATGGCTTGAGGGGGATTATTTCTTATTCTTTTTTTCTTCCAAGATTGTACTGAAATTCAAGTTAGTTAATATATAGTGTAGTATTGGTATTGGGAATAGAATTTAGTGATTCATCACTCATGTCTAACACCCAGTGCTCACCCCAGCAAATGCTCTCCTTATGCCCATCACCCATATAGCCCATCCACCTCCTCCCTTTCAGCAACCCTCAGTTTATTCCCTATATTTGAGTCTCTTATGGTTTACCTCCCTCTCTTTTTTCGTCTTATTTTATTTTTCCTTCCCTTCCCTATATTTATCCACTTTATTTCTTAAATTCCACATATGAGTGAAATCATATGGTATTTGTCTTTCTCTGCCTGCCTTATTTAGCTTACCATAGTACACTCTAGCTCCATCCATGTTGTTGCAAATGGCAAGATTTCATTCATTTTGATGGCTGAGCAAGATTCTGTGCACACACACGTGTGTGTGTGTGTGTGTGTGTGTGTGTGTGTGTGTGTGTGTGTATACACCTATTTTTTATCTATTCATCAATCGATGGACATTTGGGCTCTTTTCATATTTTGGCTATTATTGGTAATGCTGCTATAAAGATTGGGGTGCATGTGCCCCTTTGAATCACTATTTTTGGATAAGTACCTGGTAGTGCAATTGTAGTTGTAGGGTAATTCCATCTTGAACTTGCTGAGGAAAGTCCACATTGTTTTGTAGAGTTGTTGTACCAGTTTGCATTCCTACCAATAGTACAAGAGGGTCCTCTTTTCTCCACAGCCTCATCAACAACTGTTGTTCCCTGAATAGTTCATTTTAGCCATTCTGACAGATGTAAGGTGGTATCTCATCGTGCTTTTGATTTGCATTTCCCTGATGATGAGTGATGTTGAGCATTTTTTCATGTGTCGGTTGGCCATCTGGATGTCTTCTTTGGAGAAGTGTCTATTCATATCTTCTGCCCATTTCTTCACTGGATTATTTGTTTTCGGGTGTTGAGTTTGATAAGTTCTTGATAGACTTAGCATACTGGCCCTTTATTTGATATGTCACTTGCAAATAGCTTCTCCTATTCTGTAGGTTGCCTTTTAGTTTTGTTTCCTTCATTGTGTAGAAGCTTTTTAGATTATTTGCAACTCTAAATCTCCTTTAAGAAGAGAATCTACTCCTATGTTAGCAAAACTTTGGATTATAAAAAAAAATGAAGACATGACTCAATTTCCTGGGTTTTATGTATCTATACACACATAACATGTATATTATGTATAATATATGTATATATGTATATTAGCATATATATATTATATATAATATGTAAACATATAATACATACATTAATTTGTAGTATTGGTAATTTTTTCCCATGTCACTTCTTAACAATTACATGCAATGCTTTTCTTAGAAGTTTTTGTTTTAATTTAAAAAACATAGTTGCTACAATTTTAAGTATTGTTTTCTAGAATGACAAAATAAGAATGTGGACTATGTGAATGTTTTTTAATGAGAAAAGAAAATCACTGTCAGTGGCATCACCTTTGATGACTTATTAAAAGTAAAGGATGTGAAATATAATTTGTATTTCTGGACTAAAATTACTAGTTAGATTGTACTCATAATCTAGAAATGCTTGTAGAGCTATTATGCTGAAAAAATTCTATAACTGAAATCATTCTTCTCCTTTTGCTTATAAATGTGTGAAGACCTATCTGTTGACTCTAAACTCTCATTATTCAAATATTTGGTATAAAGGCAAATGTGTATAATTTAAATAAAAAACTATTATAATAAACCACATTTTAATTGCAAACCAGTCTTATAATGACTTTTTATATTTTAATTTATTAAGTGTTATTTGCAGTGTTTACATGTCTTAGTCATATTTTTCAATTTTATTTACACTGCAATACATGGTTAATGAAATGTAGAAGTAAAACATAACTTTTACCTGATTCCACATGCTATCATTGCACTAAGAACAACAAGTAACTAACAAGTATGGAGTTAGCTAGATAATGAATAATTAATTAGTTGGCATTACAAACACTTTATGTGATGTGTTATTTAGATGTTCAAGAGAATTTTAGTAATATTTGTGGAAGGTGGGATTTTGAGGTAGGCAAGACATTTATTATAATGTTCCCATTTTTTTTAAAGTTTATTCATTCATTTTGAGAGAGAGAGAGAGAGAGAGAGACAGAGACAGAGAGAGAGCATGAGTATGAGAGGGGGTGGGGAAAGCAGGCGGTAGGAGAGATGGTGGGAGAAAGAGAGAGAGAGGGGGAGAGATATGGAGAGAGAGAGAGAGAGAGAGAGAGAGAGAGAGAGAGAGAATCCCAAGGAGGCTCTGCACTGCTAGCATGGAGCGTGACGTGGGGCTCGAACTCATGAACTGTGAGATCATGACCTGAGCTTAAACCAAGAGTCAGACGCTTATTCAACTGAGCTCCCCGGGGGCCCCTAACTTTGCCAAACTTAAATAATGGAACATAGCCTCATACTATATCTGAAAACTCATTATGTAATATATTTTTAAAAGTGAGTTATAGTTGAGAAAAAGATAATACCTTTAATATATTGTATATTTAAAAAGACACTAATGCTAAAAAGGTATTTGCTGTTATTTCTTGACCTGGACAGTGAATGTGAATTTCTGAACTGCTTTAAAATGACAAAAATAATTGGTGTGCCTCAGTGGCTCAGTCAGTTAATGTCAGGCTTTGGCTCAGGTCATAATTTCACTGTTTGTGGGTTTGAGCCCCGCGTAAGGCTCTATGCTGACGGCTCAGAGCCTGGAGCCTGCTTCAGACTCTGTGTCTCCCTCTCTCTGTCTGGCCCACCCATGCTTGCACTCTGGGTCTCTCCTCTCAAAAATAAACATTAAAAATGTGTTTAAAAATGATAAAAATAATTATCATAGAAATGATTTAGGAGGTAATCCTCAACTACAATGTTTTAATGCCCTCCAGTATTTTGTGAAGACTCTTTTACTCCTTGATGGCTGGGACAAGGGTGTGCACGAAAATTTTAAGTAAGACCTCTTGTATTAGTCAGCTATAGCTGCATATTTATCTATATAAACATATCCTGTTGTTGGAAACTAACCTCTGCTTGGAGCAAAAATATGACATGAAGACAGAGTTTGGGGATAAAGAGGAACACTAGTTTTATTGCTTTGCCAGGAGAAGGAGGCTGAAGCAGGCTAATGCTTTCAAAACTGAAGATCCACTTGGGGTAAAAGGCTATGGGGTTTTATAGGAAAATACAGGATCTGGGCAATTTCAGTTGGAAACTAGTACATATGCCAGCCGTGTTGGTGGTGTCTCTTGACTAACTCAGGTGCTGGCCACCTGAGTCTCATAACTGAATATACACTGAGGTCAGCGAGATGCCCACAGTGATACCGAGTTCCTGGAACAAAGGATTCCTCAGAACACATGAAGGGGAGAGGGGGGTTTCAAGAACGAGGAAGACAACACCAAATTTGACAACAATCCTAAACATTTATATAATGTTATAAACAGCTTATAAAGCTCAAACAAACTTCTTAAAACTAACAGTAATAATAAATTTCCATCAACCATGCTATTTTCCTCTAGAGGTAATGCTATAATAAAATTGTTGTCCTAAATAGAGGTGTTTATTTCTAGAGTATATAGCCGAGAAGTGAAGGAAAAAATTACTGAGTTACAGCAGGTCATTAATAGTTTGTCATCTTTTAAAAGTATTCATCTTTTGTGATATATTTCATTCTAAAGAAATGTTACCTTTCCTTCCTAATTTTGTGTTTATAACTGTACATCCTGTTTCTTAAATGGGGGAGTCCAAGGTAATATAAGTTTCTGGCCTCATAAAACCTGGGTCAGTCATGTGTTTCAATATATTTTTCTGCTACTGTAGAAAATGACCACATAATTTATTTTTCAAACAAGGACACTTTTGAGAGTTAAAGTTTTATATAAATAATTACAGATTTAAAACTTGAAAAGTCCCTAACAAACGAGAAGTAGGTCATCTTACTCACATAAAGACAAGATAAATTTCTGATGGATTGCACAGATAGGGAAAACACTGGTCTCTTCTGGGAAATTGGTATGATTCTCTGTTATTTATTTATTATAGCAGCATCTCATTATGTTTTTCTTCTTTCTTTGATTTCTGGGAAACTTGGAGGTAAATTTTGTACTCAATAGCTGCAGATGTCCTTAGTTCAGTATTTTCTGAATGATTCCCTAGCCCAGTTTATTCTTACTGGCTTACAATATAACCTTCTCCTTCCCTTTTCCAGCTTTTACTAAAGAGTTATGTAGTTAAAAAAAATTAGCTTCTACTGAATACTGCCTCTAGGTATTTTTTGGAAGTTAGTATTATATAAAGAAAAGTTAATAAAGACAAATCTTTAGAATCACATCATTACAATAGCAACAGTTACTTTTTATTAAATAGTGATCCTGGTCCAGTTCTTTAAGTAAATTATTTTGGTTTTGTTTTTTTCCTTTGTGCCAATAATTTCTAGATCTCATTATCTCCTACTATCACTCATTCATCAAGTGGAGAATACATTTGATAATTACCACTTTCTCAGAATATGAATTATCAGCTTCAAAATTACAAATCAGATTCTTTATTTTGTTGAATGGGGGAAATTTTCCATACATACATCTACAGCTATATATATATACATATGTATAAACATGTGTTCTGTTTAACATGTGTATATACTCATATACATATACTGTTGTATGTGTATGTGCATATGGGTGTTTAAAGTGTTATTAAGTATTTAAAGTTACCATTTCCTCCCTGAAGATGTACCATATAATCCTGACATTGTGATATTGCTGTGGCAATTTAATTTTTTTTTTAAATTTTTTTTTAACGTTTATTTATTTTTAAGACAGAGAGAGACAGAGCATGAACGGGGGAGGGTCAGACAGAGAGGGAGACACAGAATCCGAAACAGGCTCCAGGCTCTGAGCAGTCAGCACAGAGCCCGACGCGGGCTCGAACTCACGGACCGCGAGATCGTGACCTGAGCCGATGTCGGACGCTTAACCGACTGAGCCACCCAGGAGCCCCTGGCAATTTAATTTAATTATCTGCTTGACACCATGACCTGGATAAAGTCAATGTAACTTTCACTGCTGAATGAAAAGACTGCATTCATTCCTGGCCTTTGTGGGAGGCTCCTAGTAAGTCACAGAACCTCATAGCCATGGCAAACACTGTTAGGGTCTTGGCAGCATTGAAAACCCAGAAGCCTTCCCAAACTAGGCTTTTCTGGGCAAGTACCTACCTCCTCCTTAGTAAGTGAAAGTGGTATCTTCAGTGAAACCTATCAACTTTTTTGATAGTTCCCATTATCTTTTCCAGAGGATGATCTTAATATGAACTTACAATTGATCTCAGTGACGCAAGCCAAGTTACAAACGGCACCTGTGAACTCTATTTCCAATTTCACATGTCAAAGAACACTACAGTCTATGATGGCCATGTGGGTGTGTGCACAAGTGTGTGTGTACTGGGGGGGAGTGGAGAAAGGACCAAGTCCTGTTTCAGAATATCAATCACACTGTCCAGTCCCTTCTTCTCTGTGAATAACAAGAACACTGAGACTCAAGTGTTTTCTGATAACCTTGAGAGAGTATGTCGTGACTAAGCAGAGGAACACAGTGAAAGAGAAAACAGACTCTCACTTTATGGGACTTCTCAAACAAGTGCATGCCACGCCTGCTTTTTCTTCCCTTCACATGCTCAGATCAATGTTACTGATGGACGTTTGTTGAGACGAGTAAACTTATTTTCTCTCACTATTCCTATTCAAGGTAAGAAACACAAACCAAGGCTCAGTAGTTGGGTAAGGGTCTTACTCTTGATTTTGGCTCAGGTCATGACCTTGTGCTCTGTAAGACTGGGCCCCGTGTTGGGCTCTGTGCTGACAGTGTGCAGAACCTGCTTGGGATTCCCAATTTCTGTCTCTCTTTGCCCCTCCCCCACTTGCACTCTCTCTCAAAATAAATAAATAAACTAAAAAAAAAAATAGAAACACAAACCAAAGATATGAGGACTAAAATAAACAGTAAATACTGAGAGAGCATTAATATTACATTCCCTCTATTAGCCTACTTAGTCCATGAACTCTGATTAAAACAGAGCTTCTGTGGCTATTTTCATATTTTAGTCACTTTTTAAAAAGTTATGTTTCCCAGACTTTCCTTTTAAGGTGGTGAACAAATATCAAGATAGAAAACAAAATTTCTCTTCCAAAAAAAATTGTAAAAAGAATAAAAACAAAACCAAATAGTTAAACAAAACAAAACACATCAAAAATATAGGAGCATCATCAAGAAAAATGATGGGAGGGCAGGAAAGTAACAGAAGTTTCAAAATATTAATATGCCTTAGCTTGGGACAGTCCAAGCAGCTCCAGACTCCTCAGTTTGTGTCGGGAAGAAGGGAGGGATTAGATCAGGAAAAAAAGTTTCAAAAATTATCACAAATGATTCTTCTCGGGAGGATAAAAGAAAGAGCAGGATGAACTGGGGAGTGTGGAAAAGGAGATGAACATTTGCACAAAAGTAAAAGCCTCCACCTGCCTTCTTCTGAGTCACTCTAAAGGACACGGAGAAAACCCCTGGGCCTCACCCTTCTGGTGATCCCCTAATGGGCATCAAACTGTCAAGGGAAAACTAAACACTCTCAGAAACATGCCGGGCTTATTATCTCAAACTTACTTTGAGATCTTGAGGCAGACATTGCCCAGTGGAGATCCTCACCTGCTATTTTCCACTGCCCCCCGCCCCCAGACTTTGAATATCACTGCTAAAAAACGTATTCTGCATGTATTGCTCTCTTCTGTTATGAGAAAGTGGAAATGACAGGAAAGATGAGAGAACAATTGAACTGGTCACAGTGCATGGCTCAGCTTCCCCAAATCGGGTTAGAAGAATTATCTGAAGTCCAGGGCCATTCCGACACTGGACAGGGATGCTTCCCCAACAAAGGGAAGGAATAAAGGTTCAGGATTGTTAACAAAGCCTGGGTGCCAATGAACCCTCCTGGTTTCGCAGCCTCCTTCACTCCAGTCCACACACTGCACAGAGTCTGTACCCAGGATGTATCTCAGGAAGAAGAGAGATTTCAGATGAGGAAGAAATCAAATAGAACTTACTCTAATGTCACAGGGCAAATAAAGCGTTCAAGTTACCAAATCAGACAAGAATAATATAAAGATAAATAAGTGGCATTTAGGCAGTTACTGCAGCAAAAAGAGAAAGAGAATAAAGGGAACACAACATGCAATGAAGAGTGTGTGTGTGTGTGTGTGTGTGTGTGTGTGTGTGTGTGTATGGGGGGGGGGTGGTTATCCCAAAAGGAAAGCACAAGCCAAGAACTCAGAAAAACTCGAGAAACCTTACCAGTCCACAAGCATTCCCTGATAAGACACCAATCCTGAAAAGACTGGGTTTGTACCTTTACAGAGATGGCTGGAATGTTCTTTGAAACGAGAATTGTTACTGAGACTAAAAAACAAAAACCACCACAACAAAAAAATCCGTGTGAAAGGATAAAAACTTACTTACAAATTTGAGGACACATGTATATAGTACAAGTTAATTAACAAGTTGGCTAGGTAGTTTCTACGCTGTTATTCATACTTAGGCTAGAAATAACAACTTGCTTCTTCACTGTATCTTTGACATAAGAAGGTCATGATTAAGGAGACGTCAGAGATACCCACAAATTACTTTCAAGTTAAAAAACATCAATATTTCAAAGATGTACAGAATTATTTTTCTCATACTGCCTTTCTCTTCTGAAGAAAATGCAATTTAAGAATAGAATGAGTTTATAAATGTTGCATTTGTCAATGTGCAACTGACATATATATGCTTTCTATTAATTTCCTCTCATTCTTCACCTTCTCAGACACAATAATAACACACAGTAGTAGGAGTGGGAAAGAGTGAGGGTGCAGGATGCAGATAAGAACTGTCATTAAGTGACTGCCATCTTGAGAAAGCCTCTTGGGTTTTCACTTCTCTGTCTTATAAAAATACAGACATTTGACCTGTAAGCTCTCTTTAAAGAAATGAATAAAAATTTCATACTTTTATTTTCTAACTCTTGGATCTTCTGGAAAGACAAAAAAAAAAGTTAACAGTCCAAGAAACCTCTTGGGAAGGTTTCTTTCCATCAGTGGGAACTACACTGGACCTACAGTCAAAAACCAGTAATTTAAGGGGCACGTGGGTGGCTCAGTCAGTTAAGCACCTGACTCTTGATTTCGACTCAGGATAGGATCTCACAGATCCTGAGTTTGAGTCCTGAATTGGGTTCAGCACTGATAGTGTGGAGCCTGCTTGGGATTCTGACTCCCTCTTTCTTTGCCCTTCCCCTACCAGCTCGCTCTCTCTCTCTCTCTCTCTCTTTCTCTCTCAAAATAATTAAAAATAAACTTAAAAATAAAAACAGTAATTTAATCCCAATCCTGCCACTCACGCATCTTATGAACCCAGAAACACTGGCACACCTGTAAGCCTCTATTTCCTCCTGGGTAAAATGAGGCAGGTCAATAAGGCCTTTTTCTTTCTCTGCTCCTCCTCTTCCTTTTCTCCCTCTCTCTTCCTCTCCTCCCTACCCCCATCACTCTTTCCAGCTTTAACAGACATTTTTTGAGCAACTGACAAACTTCTTCCCATGAAAATGAGCACATGCACACTGTTTTGCACATCTTATCAGTGGGTGCACATCATATCATCTCTTCGAGGAGAAGTCCATCAACCCCTTGTTAAGAATTCCATGATGTGGGACACCTGTAAGGTCACTGCCAGTATTTACATGGTGGAAAACCACCTCACTACTGTAAGGCAACTGGCTGGATTGCATTTTGGAGCATCAGAAGACCTTGTTTTTTTTTTTTTTTTTCCTTTTTTTTTTAATGTTTATTTGTTTTTCAGAAAGAGAGAGAAAGAGAGACAGACAGAGCACAAGCTTGGGAGGGGCAGAGAGAGAGGGAGACACAGAATCCGAAGCAGGTTCCAGGCTTTGAGCTGTCAGCACAGAGCCCGACGCGGGGCTCGAACCCAGGAATCGCCAGGTCATGACCTGAGCCAAAGTTGGACATTTGACCAACTAAGACACCCAGGCGCCCCAGTATTGGTTTCCTTTAAAGATACTTGTTTTGGGGAAACGTTTAACTCACTTAAAAATAATGAAGATTTTTTTAAATCCTTTGGAGAAAAAAATAGGAAAGCAATGTCATTGCAACCAAGAAACCCTCTTGCAGGGAGACAACTCCTATGTGAGTTTAACAAACTCTGAAGCTTCAATGTGACTTTTCTAACTTG
Organism: Panthera uncia; assembly: GCF_023721935.1. Lineage (NCBI taxonomy): Eukaryota > Metazoa > Chordata > Mammalia > Carnivora > Felidae > Panthera > Panthera uncia. The sequence goes on along the minus strand of NW_026057577.1, from coordinate 15,172,543 downwards.
TAAATATCAGAGAAAGTAGTAGAACCTACTAGTGATAGACAGAAATGGGTTTAATCTTGATACCACCATTTACTACACTGGAAGCCCACTTAATATCTCTAAGACTTGAACCATTTTTTTTTTAATTTTTAAAAATTCTTTTAGAGTCTTTTTTTATTATTTATTTTATTATTATTTTTTTTTAGGGAAAGAGAGAGTGTGAGCAGGGGAAAGGGGCAGAGGGAAAGAGAGAGACACAGAGTCTTAAACAGGCTCTACACTCAGCACAGAGCCCCAGTGGGACTTGATCCCATGTGGGACTCAATTCCATGACCCTGGGATCATGATCTAAGCTGAAAGTAAGAGTAGGATGCTCAATGCACTGAACCACGCAGGCGGAGAAAACATGATAATTTACCTCTATGCTCATTTCCTTTCATACGAATTTTATTAAAAAGCTGGTTTAGATGGTTATCATTTTGACTAGGATCCGTTTATCTAAAGATTTCAGGACACACAAGGAGAGGCACTATAGTCCAGGGAATAAAATTCTTGTCTTATAAATCTATAGACATAAGCTCTAGTCTTTGACCTCAAGCGTTCCCTCTCACTTCGAGTAAGTCACTATGTAGTTTCTTTCACTGTAATGATGAGGAAACTTGGCTTCATGATTTCCAAAGTGATTTCCCTATTCTCAATTTTTATTATGAGTTAATAAGAGAGGACTCATAAAGGCTGGTGTTCTTATTCATATGGACATGATACCATTTGGCATTTCATCCATTGGTTTATAGTGAGCCCAATCGGCGCATATTCCCATTTGTGTTCAGCCATGTGCAGCCAGGACTGTTTGCGTAACCAGAGTCAGTCTCCCCTGAGCTTCTCAGGCTTTCTCTGTGTATCAGCTGTGGTGACCCCTCAACCCCTCAACCAGCTCAATCCAGCCCAGTTCGCTTGCCAGTGCAGTAGCCCCACAGGGTGCTACTAGCCTTGTTTCCTGACAACTATAGCTGCCTCAGCCTTCCCAGAGAGGAAGGCCAGGATTGCACATAGCTTCCACGAGAATATCAGTGGAGCTATGAAGAGTTTGTGCCTAGTCGCAAGTTCCAGATTCAGAAGATGAGGCATCCCGCTGTGGGAAGAGGGGTCCGGCTTCTTCAGTGACTGCTAGGTGGGACTACATGAAGTTCTCTAGAATTACTGGGAAATGCATACGTGTGGGCATACATAGAAAAGCCAGAAATAGGAGATTAGAAGTATCAAGAAGATAAATTCCTTGTATTTCCTCTCCTCTGACAATTTCTCTGGCAACATCCAGAGTAACCAAGAAATCAGCTGTATTTTCTTGTGAAGCTGTCCCCAGTAACTTTTACTGGTTCCCTGCTCTATGGTCCTGTTCTCCTCACGCCTGCAGCCTGGGATTGCACCACCCAAATAAAGTGTAGCCCGTGAGCTTTACTTGGGGCTCTGGTTTCCAATGTAGGCAAGGCTCACACAGATGGCAATGCCTAGAATCTTCCTAGGCATTTGTTTCTCATCTACAGAAACATCTGGAAAAAAAAATGATAGCAGGGCAAGTTGAGAAAACTCAGCAATATGACTTAACTTCAAGTTTGAACCTGATATAAATGCCATCAATGGCCAAGGAATTTGCAAATGGCTTAGAAAGTCCGTAAGGTCACTCTTCTATTTAATCTACATTAAATTGACCCTGATAGTACTTTCTTCAGAATTTATTTTTTATTTCTTTGAGAGGAGGCTAACTTTACAAAGAACATGGAGAAAATGAAGGAGAAATCAAGACGTAAAAGAAGGATGCCATTTTAGAAAGGGGCAAAGAAAACCATTACATAACAGGAAGATATTAATCCTACATACAATGCCTAATTTCTATGGAAGCCCTAATGGAATATATTGCGCATACACTAGAATAAAAGATATTCCAGTTTCAAAAATTTGATTTCAGTTCATTGTTTAAAAACAAACAAAAACGATCCCGAAGTCTATTAATCTTTATTCAGTGGTGTCATAAAGCACGGCACTGATTGGCGAAGGGCACAGGAAAGGCATTGATGTATCTTCAAAGAAGGGTTACTGCATCTCTTACTGGGAGTCTTGACAGCAGAAACCCTTTAGCTGCCAGCTCCTGTGGGGACTGCCTCAGTTGCCTAGAGCAAACTCACCCCAGATCATGCCCTTTCCGAGTCAGCGCACTTGAGCGACTGACGAAGACGGCTATAAAAGCCTGCACATATTTTTCCTAATGAGGCACATCTATGATGGATTACTTGAGCTCACGGAGACCTCCCCTTGGTGTCAGCTAAGGCTGTTGCTGGCTGGTATTACACCTCACCTTCTCTTTTTGTACCATCTAGCTCACTTCTCTTCATAGCAAGAGGTGTTGATGTCAAAGCATCCCTTAATAAACATTAAATATAGCCCATTCTACACATTACTCTCTTCCACATGTATTTCTTGGTGTGAATGTGGTTGGGGGGAAGGCAAGGGAATATGAAAGTGCTTCCCTTCAGCCTTTAAGGTGCAGACCTAGTCCCCAAGCAGAGGTGACAATAAAATATTTAAGATTTAAAAACTCAGATGCCAATCCAAATAGGTAACTCTTGAAGACATTTACTGTGCATTAACCTTTTATTTGCTGGTATGTGTGAACATCAGAAGTAGAAGAGTCAATATGGAAGGATTTTAATATTTTATCAACTGATATGGAGATCCTAGGTCATCCTTCCTAAGTATCTGTCTTCCCCTAAGTGAAATGGGACCATTATAACAGGTAGCTCCTAATAGGGAGACATGTTCCGGGCAGAAACCTGGTGTCTTCGTTAATTTCAGATTTCCACTGGAGAAAAAGTCAAGATGTGGAGTCTTCCACAACAGCAGAACTCACCATCATATGGTAGCTGTCTAACTGACCTAGAGCCCCTGGTACTCTTTCTTGTCACTCTTTTATTCTAAAGTTAGTGTGATCCTAAATAGCTTTAGAAAGTGAGTCAAAGAAAAGCAACCAATTTGGTGACTCACTCTAAAAAGAACAGCTATTTCTACTGTTAAACAAATGGATTTAAACCTATAGAGATTCTAATCTCAGCATATGTCTTCTAAATCCACCAACTACGTGCCCATATGTAGAGTTAAAATATAGTTTGTCTGGAACAGAAAACCCAGAAATGAACCCACAATTATTGGTCAGTTAATCTTTGACAAACCATCAAAGAATATCCAATGGGAAAAAGATAGTCTCTTCAACAAACAGTGTTGGGAAAACTGAACGGTACATGCAGAAGAATGAAAGTGGACCACTTTCTTACACCATACACAAAAATAAACTCAAAATGGATGAAAGACCTAAATGTGAGAGCTGAAACCATAAAATCCTAGAAGACAGCACAGGCAGTAATGTCTTTGACATCAGCCATAGCAAACTCCTTCTAGATATGTCTCCTAAGGCAAGGGAAACAAAACCAAAAATAAACAATTGGGACTACCTCAAAATAAAAATCTTCTGCATAAGGAAGGAACCAATCACTAAAAACTAAAAGGCAGTCTATGGAATGGGAGAAGTTATTTGCAAATGACATATTTCATAAAAGGTTAGCATCCAAAATGTATAAAGAATTTCTCAAACTCAACACCCAAAAAATGAATAATCCAATTAAAAATGGGCAGAAGACATGAACAGACATTTCTCCAAAGCAGACATGCAGATGGCCAATAGACACATGAAAAAATGCTCGACATCATTCATCATCAGGGAAATACAAACCAGAACTACAGTGAGTACATGATACCTGTCAGCACAGTTAAAATCAACAACACAAGAAACATCAGGTACTGGTGACGATGTGGAGAAGAAGGAACACTCTTGTACTGTTGGTGGGAATGAAAACTGGTGCAGTCACTCTGGAAAACATTATGGAGTTTCCTCAAAAAGTTGAAAATATAAGTGCCCTATAATCCAGCAATCACACTACTAGATATTTACCCAAAGAATATAAAAATGCTAATTCAAGGGATACATGCACCGCGATGCCTACAGTAGCATTATCTCTAATAGCCAAATTATGAAAACAGCCCAAGTGCCCATTGAATGATGAATGGATAAAGATGTGGTATATATATACAATGGAATATTACTCGGCTATAAGAAAGAACAAAATTTTGCCATTTGCCATGAAATGAACGGAGCTAGAGAGTATTGTGCTAAGCAAAATAAGTCAGAGAGAGATAAACACCGTATGATTTCACTCATATGTGGAATTTAAGAAAAAAAATGATCAAAGGGCAATAGAGAGAGAGAGAAAGAGAGGCAAACCAAGAAACAGAATTTTAACTGTAGAGAACGAACTGATGGCTACCAGAGGAAAGGGAGAAATGAGGGGATAAGGGGAACTGTGAAATAGGTGATGGGGATTTACAAGTGCACTTGTTGTGATGAGCATTGGGTGTTGTATGGAATTGTTGAATCACTATATTGTAACCCTGAAATTAATATTACACTGTATGTTAACTAAGTGGGATTTAAATAAAAACTTAAAAAAGTTTGTTTGAATATAAATTTGATTTGTCTTTGAATTGCAATAATCAAATATCATTCTTCCTCTTACTATTAATTATAAATAATCATTATGTTTTGGAATGTGAGGTTAATGGAACTTCTAACTAAAACAAAAATGATTTATGCATTTTGGCTACACTGCTAAGGTATGTGAGGTACTGTTTTTTTCCCTGGTAGAATATGGGGTATCTCATTCCTAGCTACAGTGGAATACTTCTAATGTGAAATAATTAGTTTGGGAACATTAATGACACTACAAAAACAATCCTATCCCCTCTCCACTTATGCTTGCCATTCCTTTGATAGTAATCAAAATTGTAATTTTTCTTGCGAGATGCGAATGGCATAGGAAGAGATAACAAATTTTACTTAGTTTTTTTATATTATGATATGAGTGATCAGATCCTTTCTAAAAGTAGATCTTTGGTAAGGATGAGAGAGCAAACATAAGACAAGCCTGACAAAATTTTCAAAGAAAAAATATTTTTTCTCGATTTCAAAAAAGAACTCTTAGATTGTATTAAGAGTACCTTCATGGGGCGCCTGGGAGGCTGTCGGTTAAGCGTCCAACTTCAACTCAGGTCATGATCTCACAGTTCGTGGGTTTGAGCCCCGTGTTGGGCTCTGTGCTGACAGCTCAAAGCCTGGAGCCTGCTTCAGATTCTGTGTCTACCTCTCTCTCTGCCCCTTCCCTGGTCATGCTTTGTCTCTCTTTCAAAAATAAATAAACATCAAAAAAAAAAAAAAAAAGAGTACCTTCATGAGCATTAGAGAATAATTACATTATGATTTATCACTTACTTAACATTTCTAAATTTTGAAAACATATCCTTTCTTTTTTAAATTTTTTAATGTTTATTTATTTTTTAGAGAGAAAGAGAGACAGTGTATGAGTGGGGAAGGGGCAAAGAGGGAGACATAGAACCTCAAGCGAGCCCCAGGTTCTGAGCTGTCAGCACAGAGCCTGATATGGGGCTTGAACTCGTGAACTGCAAGATCATGACCTGAGCCCAAGTCGGACTTAACCAACTGAGCCACCCAGGTGCCCCTGAAACCATATCCTTTCTATAATTATATCCATTTAAATTTTGCAATGTTTTAAACATATTTCAAAATTAAAGACTAATATTACACTTAATAAATGTTAACATTGTAACATATTTGTTCCAGGTTGTCTAATTAAAATCTTATGAATTATGTAATTGTAACTACATTTGTACCTTTATTGATGTAACTCCCCAGCCCTTCCCTTTCCAGAGGTAAAAAACTTTGTTTATGCTGATGATTCCTCTTTCCATCCATGTTTTTATACATTCTCTACACCTGTGTGTTTTCATCAATACATGATTTGATCTTTGTAGCATTTCCTGTAACAGATGGCTTGCTTTTTTCGTCACTCAGCACTTTTTCTTAATGTTTACTTATTTTTGAGAGATAGAGAGTGTGACATGGGAAGGGCAGAGAGAGCAGGAGACACAGAATCTGAAGCTGGCTTCAGGCTCAGCACTGTCAGTCAGCAAAGAGCCCAACGCAGAGCTTGAACCCACAAACTGCAAGATCATGACCAAGCCAAAGTCAGTTGCTCAAATGACTGAGCCACCTAGGTGCCCCCCCAACACTGTTCTTAAGGTTCATCCATGTGAATTGGTATAATAACTTTCTATTACTTGAATCTACCTGAGATTTTTAATCCATCAGTTTATAATCAAAAAGATGAATTTCAATATTTTGCTGTTATACAGAAATGTTCAGTAAACTTCCTTGTACACATCCCTCATGCATACGTGTTAGATTTCCCCTAGTCTATTGAGATGAATCTATCTAGAGGTAGAAATTATGGGATGCAGAATTTATGTGTGCATCTCTGATTTTACTAAATATTCCCACTTTCGTTAGGCAAAGTAGTACCAATTTACTACCACCAGGAATATACAAGGTGTCTCACATCCTCAAAAACACTTAAAAGTGTCATATTTCAAAATCTATGACAATATGATATACGAAGAATGATAAAATATTATGATAAGGGCATCTTATGAATTTTTACATTTGCAGCTCCTTTTTGGCAAATGAGGGTATTTCCATAAGTTTATTAGCTTTTATCTGTTCACATTTAAAAAAAAATTTTAATGTTTTTATTTATTTTTGAGAAAAGAGACAGAGCATGAGTGGGGGAGGGGAGAGAGAAAGAGGGAGACACAGAATCGGAAGCAGGCTCCAGGCTCTGAGCTGTCAGCACAGAGCCCGACACGGGGCTCAAACTCACAAGCCGTGAGATCATGACCTGAGCTGAAGTCGGACGCTTAACCAACTGAGCCAGCCAGGTGCCCCTGTTCACATCTTTTGATAATTTTACCCATTAGATTGTCTTACTTAGTGATTTGTACCATTTCTTTGTATATTCTAGATGCTAATCCTTTGCCAGGTATTGAGTAACGTAAGAACCGCTGGTTTAATTTGTCTTTTAACTTTGTCTTGCAGTATATTGTGTATAAAAGTCTGTGAAGTGTATTATGATCAAATCTCTCTATGTTTTTCCTTTTATCCTTTGTACGAATTCCTTACAAATCTTAAATCTATAAACTTAATGTCCCTTCATTTTCTTCTAAGGGCCTAATAATTTTACTTGGCACACTTAGCTATTTAACCCATTTCAGATTTTTTTCTATATGAGTGCAACAAAAATCTAATATTTCCCCCTATGAACAGGCACTTTTCCCATAAGCACTCACTCAGTAGGTCAGACCTTTCCCTCCAGATGTGGTTTCTGGCCTATATAATTCCCCATGATAACTGGGGCTTTCTCTGTGCCCTCTTCTGCCTATTGACCTAATTAAGGGTTTGTTTGGTTTTTTTCCAGAACTTGTAACAAACTTTTAAAAACTATAATTCCATAATAAATTCCCTACCTTTATTCTTTAAAGTTATCTTAGCTTCTCTTAGTCCTTTCATCTAACATAAGAATTCAGAATACGCTTATCAAATTTTATTTTTTTAAGCTTATTTATTTTGAGAGAGAGAGAGAGAGCAAGCATGAGCAGGGGAGGAGCAGAGAGAGAATCCTAAGCAGGCTCTGCTGACATGGGGCTTGAACTTATGACCCGTGAGATCATGACATGAGCTGAAATCAAGAGTCAGATGCTTAACCAACTGAGCCACACAGGTGCCCCAAGCTTGTCGAATTTTAGATTCAACTTAGAAGCTGTCAAATTTTGACCAAGAAACTCACAAAATAATAAACCACAAATGGTCAATAACCATTTTAAAAGTTATTCTAAAAGATAGTAAACCAAGGTGTGAGAAATCTCTATCTTCATGGGCACTGTAACAGCATTCTCCAATCTGAAATCTTTGCTGCCTGTAGGTGTTTTGGTCTCAGGATATTTCAGGTTTCATTCATAGTATTGTTAAAGAAAAATATTTTATTTCTAGGAAACAAACCTTTTCCAACCTATGCAGCAATGATATCCTTGGTTTAAATCCTCAATTACGTGTATTTGCAATATTTTCCTAAGAAAATGTGTGTCCAATTACCAAACTGTATGCTGTATACATAAAGCAATCCTTTTTTTTCAAAGCAAATGAAACATCATGTTTATTTAAAATCTCACCCAGTACAAAAGCCAAACATTGTATAATGTTTCCCCTGTAATTTTGTTTAACACGAGTTTTTAACACGAGTTTTTATATTAAGTTTGTTTGCATTTTTTTTACCTTTGTAAGTTGGTATTTGTTAATTCATACCAGGAATGATCATTTCTGTAAGTCAAATCAAACATGCTTTTCACATAGAATTTTCAGCATGGCATGTGACAGCTACTTCAGAATCTTACTTTGAAAAATATATCAAAAGCTGGGGCACCTGGGTTGGCTCAGTTGGTTAAGCGTCCGATTTTGGTTCAGGTCATGATCTCGTGGTTCAAGGGTTCAAGCCCCATGTCGGGCTCTGTGCTGATAGCTCAGAGCCCAGAGCCTGCTTCAGATTCTGTGTCTCTTGCTCTCTGTCCTTCCCCCCGATTGTGCTCTATCTCTCTCAAAAATAAATAAACATTAAAAAAAAGAAAAATATATCAAAAGCATCATTATGCCACAGCCATTAGGTTAATGCCTAAGAGCAGTGATGGAGAATCTCATTCTGGACTTTCTTTAACTGAAAATTAAACTTTTAAATACAGTGAGGAGCTAAGTAAAAGGAAGACGTTTCTAACTGAAATGCCCCTGTACACCTTTGCAAAATAAAGGTACTTGTGTGCTGGTGATTTTCAGGACAGATACAGTGGACTTAACAGCAATTCCTTCCAGCTTTATCTCAGATCCTCCGAGGGAGGGCTTCTGTAAAATGAAGCAAATCTGTATATAAAACATGAACGTCTATCAAAATTAATTAATTAAGCATACCACAGACATAGCCTCTAGATATGAACTATGGACAAAACTGAAAGGTTTATTTCATAAGACAAGCATTCCTGACAGATGAATCATACAGGTTCTGCTTATACAATACCTATGATGAAATACTGACTTAAGTTTAATTAAATATTATTGAAATGTTTCTTTATTAGGTTCTCTATTAAAGGCCACAACTATAAATACAAATGGTGTGTGTGGGGGGGGTATGTGTATGTGCATGTGTGTATTTGTATTAAAAGTTATTTCAGAAAGCATCTGTACATCATGCACATTAAGGATTTATAAAATACACGAAAATACCACAATACATTAAACACGCAAATAAAAAGGCCAACTGAGAATATTAACTGTAACCACGAAAAAGGCTAATATGAATAGTTATGCCTTAAACTCCACTTCTGTAGGTAGGTCACTAAATGGCAAGAAGTCAAACACATCCATTTGCATTTAACTGATTATTTCATTAAGTCAAATTTCTGGAAGAGGAATGAATGAGGAAAGGATATGTTCATTCTAAAGGCTTGACTCATAATGCCAAGTTGCCCTCTGCAAAGGTTATTCAATTTATAATCCTGCCATCATTGTATAAGAATGTGCTGTTTTCCACTCTCAACAATAGCCAAATTATGGAAAGAGCCTAAATGTCCATCAACTGATGAATGGATAAAGAAATTGTGGTTTATATACACAATGGAATACTACGTGGCAATGAGAAAGAATGAAATGTGGCCCTTTGTAGCAACGTGGATGGAGCTGGAGAGTGTGATGCTAAGTGAAATAAGCCATACAGAGAAAGACAGATACCATATGGTTTCACTCTCATGTGGATCCTGAGAAACTTAACAGAAACCCATAGGGGAGGGGAAGGAAAAAAAAAAAAAAGAGGTTAGAGTGGGAGAGAGCCAAAGCATAAGAGACTGTTAAAAACTGAGAACAAACTGAGGGTTGATGGGGGGTGGGAGGGAGGGGAGGGTGGGGGATGGGTATTGAGGAGGGCACCTTTTGGGATGAGCACTGGGTGTTGTATGGAAACCAATTTGACAATAAATTTCATATATTGGAAAAAAAAAAGAATGTGCTGTTTTCCATATGTCAACTAATTCTGCATATTATCATTCATTTAATAATTGCCATTCTAATTAAATAATATCCCATTTTTATTTTCATTCCCATGATTCTCAAAGCAGTCCAAAATCATCATAGAATGTTATATTTAATATTTTGTGGGGTGCCTGGGTGGCTCAGTCAGTTAAGCATCCGACTTCAGCTCAGGTCATGATCTCACTGCTCATGAGTTCGAGCCCCATGTCAGGCTCTGGGCTGACAGCTTGGAGCCTGGAGCCTGCTTCGGATTCTATGTCTCCTTCTCTCTCTGTGCCCCTCCCCTGCTTATGCTCTGTCTCTGTCTCTCTCTCAAAAGTAAATAAACATTTAAAAAAATTATTTTAAAGAGTCTATAGACCCATGTGCAGAATGATGTTTTTTTAAAAAGCAGAAAATAGAGGTGCCTGGGTGGCTCAGTCAGTTAAGCATCTGACTCTTGATTTCAGCTCCAATCATGATCTCATGGTTGTCAAATGCAGTCCTGTGTCAGGCTCCTTGCTAGGCGTGAAGCCTGCTTAAGATTATCTTTCTCCTGGGGCACCTGGGTAACTCAGTCAGTTAAGCATCCAACTTTGGCTCAGGTCATGATTTCACAATTTGTGGGTTTGAATCCCATGTCAGATTCTGTGCTGACAGCTCAGAGCCTGGAACCTGCTTCCGATTCTGTGTCTCCCTCTCTCTGCTCCTCTCCCCCTCACACTCTCTTTGTCTCAGAAATAAATAAACGTTAATATTTTGTGACTTGCCTCTTGGAAATATTTTTTTTCCCTTAACTGTGGCATCTGTCATTTTCTTAGTGATGTGTAGAGATCCCTTAAATAAAAATAAGGATGTTACATAATATATAAGGACAATAACCTATATTCTGTCACATGTGTTAAGAATACTTTTTCTCAGGGCCACCTGGGTGGCTCAGTCAGTTAAACATCCAACTTCAGCTCAGGTCATGACCTCACGGTTCATGGGTTCAAGCCCCCATCAGGCTCTTTGCTAACAGCTCAGAGCCTGGAGCCTACTTTGGAATCTGTGTCAACCTTTCTCTCTGCCCCTCCCCCACTCATGCTTGGCCTCTCTCTTAAATATAAATAAACATTAAAAAATTTAAAAAATACTTTTTCTTTTCTGTTATGAATACCTATCTTTTTCAATAAATTTTTATATACTGATAGCATGTTTATTTTTTCTTTGGTTTAATTCACTAATTGCTTGTGTCATTCATGCCCTTTTGTCAAATTATATGGGTTATATTCAGACCAAGATTAGATAAATATGTATGTATATTTTCTTCTAGCAATTATATATATATATATATATATATATACACATATATGTAATGTATACATATACATAACTATAGTTTTAGTTTTTTAATATAGTTTTATGCAATCATATATTTAAATTGCACATACCTTCATGTAAAATTTATTTTGATATAAAATGTAACCTGAGAATCTTATTTTGTTTATATTTCCAGGTTATAAGACGACTATACCAATGCCCATCATTAAATAATCATTCATTTCTCCACTGAGATGAAATATTAAATGTGCACTTCTGTTTTGAACTGTTTATCCTGCTTAATTAATAACATTATAATGATGCTGGGCCTTCTATTTTAACTTTTAGAGAGATTATAAATTTTTCAAACTTTTATTATGTTTATCTTGATAATATTTTTTCTTTCAGTGCTTTGAACTAGTTAGTGGACAGTCATCTTACTGGGTACTAGGAATTAAGCAGTAAACAAGACAGATATGCACAATGAGGCTACATTTTAGTATACAAAATAATCACTGAACAAACAATTACCAAACTATTTAATTGTAAACTCAACTAATTTATGGAGCAAAGAGTTGCCAAAATGATCTAGACAAGGTGAATACGAGACAGCTTCTCTGGGAAAAAGATTCTCAAGACAAACTCTAAACGATAAGAAGGAATTAGTAATGAAAGAAATAGTAGCAGTGAATTTTTCAAGCAAAGTTGACAGCAAGCAGGTGCAAATGATAAAAGGAGAATGGTGCATTTGAGGAATGGAGAGACTGGGGTGGCTGCAGTAAAGAAACCAAGAGGACAGTAGCTCGAGTTGAGAATGGTGTGCAGAGACCACATCACTCAGAACTTTAACAGGTCATGTGAAGAATTTTAATTATTTTTCTGAATAACCGTGACAAACTACTGAGTGGGCTTAAGCAAGAGACGTGTTATGGAAAGAGTCAGATGTCAACATAAAGAAAGAATTAGGAAGGAACCAGTGCAGATATAGTATAACTGGTTAGAGGTCATGGCCATGGGTAGACAAGATGATGGTTTGCCTTCCTCTCTATTTTTATCTTATTTTTCCTTCCCTTCCCCTATGTTCATCTGTTTTGTTTCTTAAATTCCACATATAAGTGAATGTGTGAAATCATATGTAAGTGATGAATCACTGGGTTCTACTACCGAAACCAATATTACACTGTATGTTAACTAATTTAAATGTAAGTAAATAAAAATAAATAAAGGGGGGCGGCACCTGGGTGGCTTAGTCAGTTGAGTGCCTGACTTGGGCTCAGGTCATGATTTCATGTTTCATGAGATCGAGCTCCACATTGGGCTTGCTGCTGTCAGCATAGAGCTTGTTTCCAATCCTCTGTCCCCCTCCCTCTGCCCCACTCTCCCAAAAGTGCAGCTTGCACTCTCCCAAAAGTAAATAAATATTTAAATAACTAAATAGATAAATAAATGCAAAAAAAATAAAGGAACCATTCTTAAATATTATACACACACACATACATAGAGAGAGAGAGAGAGAGGGAGATGATGGTGCCTTAAATTAGGGTCATGGGAGTAAGGAGAGAAGGTCTATGAAAGTGACCCTTAAGAGAGAGAATTAAAAAGTATTTTGGGGGGGAACCTGGATGGCTCAATCAGTTAAGCTTCCGACTCTTGGTTTCAGTTCAGGTCACGATCTCATGGTGTGTAAGATCAAGCCCCACATCAAGCTTTGGGCTGACAGTGTGAAGCCTGCTTGAGATTCTGTTTCTCTCTCTCTCTCTGCCCCTCCCCTGATCATGCTGTCTGACTCTCTCTCTCTCTCTCTCTCTCTCTCTCTCTCTCTCTCTCTCTCTAAAAATAAATAAATAAATAAATTTTAGAAAAAAAATATTTATTCATTCAGTGTACAGAGAGAGCAAGACAGCTAAGCATCAGAGATGCCTTTTAGGCTTGGGGACTGTGAGACGAGGTAGATGCTGGTGACTTTCTCTAAGTGAAGGAAGAGAAACATGGTTTAGATATAACTTATTCGTCTATTAAAATCAAAAAAGGTAGGATTTCAAGAAGTGATATGATATGTATTAGCGAATCAACAGTGTCAATTAAACCACGTGGTGGATGAGATAGCTTATCTCAAGGAAGGGTGCACAGAAAAGGCCTAAACTAAAAACTTAAGGTTAGATGTACAAAAAGATAATGGCAAAGAAATCTAAGGCACAATGACCAGAGACATGGGAGATAAACCAGGAGAATGCAAGAGCAGACAAGAGGAACCAGAACAAAACAATAAAATACTGCTAATGGAACAAATTTGGAAAAATGAAAGGAAAGCATAATTACTGAAAATCAGAAACGCTAAGCAGTAAGTCAAAGTTTAAAAAGAGAAAAATTTTAGACCCCTAAGAAAAAATTGTCTTTACTTCCATGCCAAAAAAATAAAATGGAAAACCTGAAAGAAATAAGCAATTTTTTAGAAAAAATATAATTGACCAAGCCCAACTTTTGACAAGAATAGCATTTAAAAAGACAAATTTCTATAAAGTAAATTGAAAATTATGGTAATCATGTATTAGTTTAAGATTATTTTCCACAGAAAATTCCTATCAAACCAAAGGAGCTGATAATTCCAAGGGTATTTAAACTGTTACAGAGCAAAAACCAAAAAAGAAAATGTCAAAGTTCTATGAAAATAAGAACATTGGTATCAACATTTGTAATAAATTGAACTAGAGATAAATTTCAGATATGAATACTGATTACAATTTTCACATAAAATATTATCAAAGTCCAGAAAAATATAATTGTCGTGATCTTTATTCTTGCCATGCAAAGATGGTTCAATGTTAGGGAAATCTATTATCTAAGTGCATAATTGTGAAATATTTACTGAGAACAATAATCATTACCATAGGGGCGCCGGGGTGGCTCAGTCGGTTGAGCTTCCAACTTCAGCTCAGGTCATGATCTCATCCAAGTCGGGCTCTGTGGACCTGGAGCCTGCTTTAGATTCTGTGTCTCCGTCTCTCTCTGCCCCTCCCCCATGTTCTGTCTTTCTCTCTCTCTCTTTCTCTCTCTCAAAAATAAATATTAAAAAAAATTTTTAAATCATTAACATAGATGGTCAAAAGGGATTTTGCAAAACTAAAGATCTTCTTTGACAGAGTATAAGTAATAAAGTAGGTATAGGTGTATATGTTCTTAAACAAATGAAAAATATTTCTAATTCAGTCTAAAGCTATCTAAGCAAAACCCAGAATGGCATGGTCCAAGGAAACAGGAGATTCTTTTAAAGTCAAGCACAAATGAGAAAGAATGAAATATGGCCTTTTGTAGCAACGTGGATGGAGCTGGAGAGTGTGATGCTAAGTGAAATAAGCCATACAGAGAAAGACAGATACCATATGGTTTCACTCTTATGTGGATCCTGAGAAACTTAACAGAAACCCATGGGGGAGGTGAAGGAAAAAAAAAAAAAAGAGGTTAGAGTGGGAGAGAGCCAAAGCATAAGAGACTGTTAAAAACTGAGAACAAACTGAGGGTTGATGGGGGGTGGGAGGGAGGGGAGGGTGGGTGATGGGTATTGAGGAGGGCACCTTTTGGGATGAGCACTGGGTGTTGTATGGAACCCAATTTGACAATAAATTTCATATATTAAAAAAAAATAAAATAAAAATGGAAAGATGTATCATGAAAAAAAAATTAAAAAAAATAAAGTCAAGCACAAACAAACAGATTCAACATCATTACTATTATTTAACAATCTTAACACCAACACAACCATAAAGTTGAGGAAAAAATCAAAGTTATAAGCTTTGAAAGTAGGGCTTAAAACCATCCCTTATTTGCAAATGATGTGACTGGAGAATATTATATGTTGGGAAGGTCCCACCATAATTAACAAATATCACTACAATCAATAAGAGAACTCAACCAACAAGCAGGACTAAATAGTATAATTAAGGGAAATGCTTTCATAAAACACAACTCATTACAAATAAAAATGGAAGAAACAATACTATTTCTAGTAGCAAGGAAAAGTATTAAATTTATAACAAGATTTGGAAGAAATCTTGTATACTTCTGACCAAGAAGACTTAAAGCAATAGCTTACTGTGTTTGATAGGGAGATTTAGCATCATAAAGGTATCAATTTCCCATAAATCAATTTACAAATTTAATATGATCCTCACAAAATCAACAATTTCTTTTCTTAAAAAAAATTAAGTTTATTTATTTATTTTGAGAGACAGAGAGAGTAGGGGAGGGGCAGAGAGAGAGGTAGAGAGAGAATCTCAAGCAGGCTGTGCACTGTCAGCCCAGAGCCTGAAGCAGAGCTCGATCTCATGAACTGTGAGGTCATGACCTGAGCCAAAATTCAAGAGTCAGACACTTAACCAACTGAGCCACCCAAGCACCCTCAAATCAACTATTTCTTACAATACAGTGGTGACTCAAAATCATGTATGGAAATTTTTTTTAAGTTAGAAAAAATACCTTTCAATCTATGAAAAAAAGCAACCGTGGGTCATTAGCACTTGTACATAATAAAAACCTAAGTTTCAGGAAATAAAACAGGGCAGTATTGGCACATCAATCAACAGGCCAGAAGAAAAGAATAGAAATGTCAAAAGCAGATCTCAAACATATTAAAAATTAACATTTGATAAAGTTATGTCCTACCAGGAAAGATAAAAGTGCCTATTAAATAAATGGTTTGGGTACAAAAGTAAGGTCAGATCTTTAACAGGTTAAATTCCAAATGGTTCCCAGATTTACATGTAAAGAAATGAGTTCATAAAAACTGTGACAAGAAGAAAAAGTGAGAACTGTTCTATAATCCCAATGTAGAAAGTCTTTCTAGGACTCAAAATTCAGAATCCACAAACAATAACAGAATACCTCTACATAGTAAAATCTGCCATACTGAACATCAGAGGATAAATAAATGATAAACTGGGAAAAACACTTACAAGTTACATTGTACCTTATATGCCTAATACATAAAGAATGAAAAAAAAAAGAGTTTAAAAAAAAAGTTAAAAGAAGAGAAACAGAAAAATGAGCAAAGGATACAAATAGAGGTTTTATGAGAAAATTAAAAGTCTACAAATGGCTCGTTTTAAAACTTGACAAAAACACAGATTTCACTTACAATAATAGGAAGGCAAATTATAGGTAAACTAAGAGTGCTCATTTTGACAGCACATAGACCAAGAACTGAAGTGATACAGAGAAAATTAGCATTGGCACTATGCAAATATGACATGCATATTCATGCAACATTCCATTTTCAAAAAGCAATACCATTTTTAAGCATTAACTTGACAAAAATCTGTTTTAAAACATACTTGGCAGGTTTGTGGGGAGTAGCACTCTCATTCATTGCTGGTCAAAGTGTAAGTTGGCATAATCCATATGGAGAAAAATTTTGATGTATTTATCAAAATTATAAGGTATATACACTATATATACCAATTCCACTTCCAGGAAAGTGTCTTCCATGTATGTTCATATACACAGAAAATGATGTAAGCACAAGGTTATGCAGTCTAGCATAGATTCTAACAACGAAGTTTAGAAACAAATTATCTGCTGGTTAGGGACTTTTTAATATATTATGGTATAGTCACACAAGGGAATACGATACACTGCACATGTTGATCTGGAAAGATACGGGAGATAATTTTTTAAGTAAAAACACAAATATGGAAGAATGTGATACCACAGGTATGAAACACAGGAAAAAAATTCATGTGTATTTGCCTTGGCATGCAAAAAACCTATGAGGAAAGACACATAAGAATCTAACACAATAAAATATGTTTTAATGGTGTACTGGGAACTGGGCAAATGAGAAATAAGGTAGGAAGAAGACTTTGCATTGTACAGTTTTTATACTCTTTGATGTTTAGAACATGTGCATGTTATTTTCAAAGTAATGCATTTATAGAAGACTGCTAGGGAATGAAGAGAAAAAGACTTTCTTGTCCTGGGTGAGGAGAACATTCACTGGCAATAGTCATGGCAGTCATTGAAGATGCAGATGTACAAAAGTTTGTGTACCAAAGGAACCTCATGTTTCTGCAGAGGCTCTGATCTTGCTAAGACTGATGGACCCACTACTGTGTAATTATCAAGAAAATATTTACAAGGCTTGATAAGACAGACTCTTGCTGGACCATACTATTGCCCATTACAATTGAAATTAACAAGAAGTTCATTATTTAACATGTCTTGTTGAAAATGACAGAGAATGGCATTGTAGTGCAGGTATCCACTCAGTTGAGAACTATGTATAAAGGACACTGTTAGATTATGAAGCCAGTTCAGTGCTGGGCTCTGCTTTCAAAGAGCTTATATTCTTGAAGGACAAAAATGCCATGTATATAAATACATAGAACTACAGAGAGAGAGTATAAAAGGTTATGAGCAAAATGAAGTGCCATGAGTTTGAGAGGAGATGAAAATGACCACCAGCTGGAGAACAGGAAGAGGAAGATGGAGAGAGATCTGGCATTTAAATGAAGTAACAAAATGTTAATTTCAGCAATTATGACAAGTGTGAAGTGGTATCTCATGTGGTTTTGATTTGCATTTCTCTGATGATGAGTGATGTTGAGCATCTTTTCATGTGTCTTTTAGCCATCTGGATGTCTTCTTTGGAAAAGTGTCTATTCATGTCTTCTTCCCATTTCTTCACTGGATTATTTGTTTTTCGGGTGTTGAGCTTGGTAAATTCTTTATAGATTTTGGATATTAACCTTGTATCTGATATGTCATTTGCAAATATCTTCTCCCATTCCCTTGGCTGAGGCAAAGAGGTTGCTGCCTATTTTCTCCTCTAGATTTTGAGGTTTTTGGGAATGTTATAAGTCAACAGCTCTGCTCGGAGAGCAGGAGGGCTAAAGGACAACAGGAGGGAGAGTTGTTGAGCCCCAGAGGACAGAGCTCAGCTTGGCAGGGAACAAAGGTGCTGGGAAGCGCCATCTCCTTTGCCCATCCCCCAGCCAAAATCCCAAAGGGAACCAGCTCCCATCACAAACTTGCATGCACCATGCAAACACCCAATGCTGTGCTTCTGCAGATCCATCCCTCCAATGGTACTGCCTCCCTCCAGGTGCCACAGGGCCCCTCCCAAAGTGGACCACCAAAGGCAAAGTGAGCTGAGCCTATCCCTCCCGCCCCTGTGCACCTTGCGGATACACCCCAGCTAATATGCCAGATCCCATCAAAGCAGCACCACAAGCCTGGCAGTGTGCAAGTAGCCCAGACAGGGGCCACACCACTCCACAGTGAGTCCAGCCCCTGGGAGAGGGGAAGATAAGGTACACACCAGTCTGACTGTGGCCCCAGCGGTGGGCTGGGGGCAGACATCAGGTCTCACTGAGGCCCCGCCCACCAACACAAGTTACTCCAGACAGCACAGGGGAAGAGCCTTGCAGTTCCCCACCACTCCAGGGACTATCCAAAATGACCAAACAGAAGAATTCTCCTCAAAAGAAACTCCAGGAAGTAGTGACAGCTAACGAACTGATCAAAAATGATTTAAGCAATGTAACAGAAAATGAATTTAAAATAATAGTCATAAAATTAACCTCTGGGCTTGAAAAAAGTATAGAGGACAGCAGACAACTATTCCTACACAGATCAAGGGACTAAGAAACAGTCAGGAAGAGCTAAAAAATGCTATAAATGAGCTGCAAAATAAAATGGAGGTGACCACAGCTCAGACTGAAGAGGCAGAGGAGAGAATAGGTGAATTACAAGATAAAATTATGGAAAAAAGAAGAAGCTGAGAAAAAGAGAGATAAAAAAATCCAGGAGTATGAGGGGAAAATTAGAGAACTAAGTGACATAATTAAATGAAATAATATACGCATAATTGGGATTTCAGAGGAGGAAGAGAGAGGGAAAGGTGCTGAAGGTATACTTGAAGAAATCGTAGCTGAGCACTTCCCTGAACTGGGGAAGGAAAAAGGCATTGAAATCCAAGAGGCACAGAGAACTCCCTTCAGATGTAACTTGAATCGATCTTCTCCATGACATATCATAGTGAAACTGGCAAAATACAAGGATAAAGAGAGAATTCTGAAAGCAGCTAGGGATAACCATGCTCTAACATATAAAGGGAGACTGATAAGACTCGTGACGGATCTGTCTACTGAAACTTGGCAGGTCAGAAAGGAATGGCAGGAAATCTTCAATGTAATGAACAGAAAAAAATGCAGCCGAGAATCCCTTATCCAGCAAGTCTGTCATTTAGAATAGAAGGAGAGATAAAGGTCTTCCCAAAAAAACAGAAACTGAAGGAATTCATCACCACTACACCAGCCCTACAAGAGATCCTAAGGGGGATTCTGTGAGTGAAATGTTGCAAGGACCACAAAGTACCAGAGACATCACTGCAAGCATGAAACCTACAGACATCACAATGACTCTAAACCCATATCTTGCAATAATAACACTGAATGTAAATGGACTAAATGCTCCAACCAAAAGACATAGGGTATCAGAATGGGTAAAAAACAAGACCCACCTATTTGCTGTCCACAAGAGACTCATTTTAGACCTGAGGACCCCTTCAGATTGAAATTGAGGGGATGGAGAACTATCTATCATGCTACTGGAAGTTAAAAGAAAGCTGGAGTAGCCATACTTATATCAGACAAACTAGACTTTAAATTAAAGGCTATAACAAGAGATGAAGAAGGGCATTATATAATATTTACAGGGTCTATCCATCAGGAAGAGCTAACAATTATAAATGTCTATATGCCGAATACGGGAGTCACAAATATATAAAACAATTAATCACAAACATAAGCAACCTTATTGATAAGAATGTGGTAATTGCAGGGGACTTTATACTCCACTTACAACATTGGATAGATCATCTAGACACAGGATCAATAAAGAAACAAGGGCCCTGAATGATACTTTGGCTCAGATGGACTTGACAGATATATTTAGAACTCTGCATCCCAAAGCAACTTCCTTTTCGAGTGCACATGGAACCTTCTCCAAAATAGATCACACACTGGGTCACAAAACAGCCCTTCATAAGTATACAAGAATTGAGATCATACCATACATACTTTCAGACCACAATGCGATGAAGCTTGAAATCAACCACAAGAAAAAGTCTGGAAAACCTCCAAAACCATGGAAGTTAAAGAACACCCTACTAACGAATGAGTGGGTCAACCAGGCAATTAGAGAAGAAATTAAAAAATATATGGAAACAAATGAAAATGAAAATACAACAATCCAAATGCTTTGGGATGTGGCGAAGGCAGACCTGAGAGGAAAATACATTGCAATCCAGGCCTATCTCAAGAAACAAGAAAAATCCCAAATAAAAAATCTAAAAGCACACCTAAAGGAAATAGAAGCATTAAAACAAAGACACCCCAAACCCAGCAGAAGAAGAGAAATAACAAAGATCAGAGCAGAAATAGACAATACAGAATCTAAAAAAACTGTAGAGCAGATCAATGAAACCAAGAGTTGTTTTTTTTTGAAAAAACAAACAAAATTGATAAACCTCTAGCCAGGCTTCTCAAAAAGAAAAGGGAGAGGACTCAAATAGATAAATCATGAATGAAAATGGAATTACTACAACCAATCCCTCAGAAATATAAGCAATTATTAGGGAATACTATGAAAAATTATAAGCCAACAAACTGGACAACCTGGAAGAAATGGACAAATTCCTAAACACCCACACACTTCAAAAACTCAAACAGGAAGAAATAGAAAGCTTGAACGGACCATAACCAGTGAAGAAATTGGACCAGTTATCAAAAAACTCCCAACAAATAAGAGTCTGGGACCAGATGGCTTCCCTGGGGAATTCTCCCAGACATTTAAAGAAGAGATAATACCTATCCTACTCAAGCTGTTCCAAAAATAGAAAGGGAAGGAAAGCTTCCAGACTCATTCTAAGAAGCCAGTATTGCTTTGATTCCTAAACCAGACAGAGACCCAGTAAAAAAAGAGAACTACAGGCCAATACCCCTGATGAATATGGATGGAAAAATTCTCAATAAGATACTAGCAAATCGAATTCAACAGCATATAAAAAGAATTATTCACCATGATCAAGTGGGATTCATTCCTGGGCTGCAGGACTGGTTCAACATTTGCAAATCAATGTGATACATCACATTAATAAAAGAAAAGATAAGAACCATAGGATCCTGTCAATCGATGCAGAAAAAGCATTTGACAAAATTCAGCATCCTTTCTTAATAAAAACCCTCGAGAAAGTCGGGATAGAAGGAACATACTTAAAGATCATAAAAGCCATTTATGCAAATCCCACAGCTATTATCATCCTCAATGGGGAGAAACTGAGAGCTTTCTCCCTGAGATCAGGAACACGACAGGGATGTCCACTCTCACCTCTGTTGTTTAGCAAAGTGTTGGAAGTGCTAGCTTCAGCAATCAGACAACAAAAGGAAATCAAAGACATCAAAATTGGCAAAGAGGAAATCAAGCTTTCACTTTTTGCAGATGACATGATATTATACATGGAAAACCTGATAGACTCCACCAAAAGTCTGCTACAACTGATACATGAATTCAGCAAAGTCGCAGGATACAAAAGCAATGTACAGAAAGCAGTTGTATTCTTATACACTAATAATGAAGCAGCAGAAAGACAAATAAACTGATCCCATTCACAATTGCACCAAGAAGCATAAAATACCTAGGAATAAACCTAACCAAAGATGTAAAAGATCTGTATGCTGAAAACTATAGAAAGCTTATGAAGGAAATTGAACAAGATACAAAGAAATGGAAAAACATTCCATGCTCATGGATTAGAAGAATAAATATTTTAAAATGTCAATACTACCCAAAGCTATTTACACATTCAATGCAATCCCAATCAAAATTGCACCAGCATTCTTCTCAAAGCTAGAACAAGCAATCCTAAAATATGTATGGAACCACAAAAGACCCCGAATAGCCAAAGTAATATTGAAGAGGAAGACCAAAGCAGGAGGCATCACAATCCCAGACTTTAGCCTCTACTACAAAACTGTAATCATCAAGACAGCATGGTATTCGCACAAAAACAGATACATAGACCAATGGAATAGAATAGAAACCCAAGAATTAGACCCACAAAAGCATGGCCAACTAATCTTTGACAAAGCAGGAAAGAATATCCAATGGAAAAAAAGACAGTCTCTTTAACAAATGGTGCTGGGATAACTGGACAGCAACGTGCAGAAGGATGAAACTAGACCACTTTCTTACACCATTCACAAAAACAAACTCAACATGGATAAAGGACCTGAATGTGAGACAGGAAACCACCAAAACCCTAGAGGAGAAAGCAGGAAAAAACCTCTGTGACCTCAGCCGCAGCAATTTCTTACTTGACACATCCCCAAAGGAAAGGGAATTAAAAGCAAAAATCAACTATTGGAACCTCATGAAGATAAAAAGCTTCTGCACAGCAAAGGAGACAATCAACAAACTCAAAGGCAACCAACGGAATGGGAAAAGATATTTGCAAATGACATATCAGACAAAGGGCTAGCATCCAAAATCTATAAAGAGCTCACCAAACTCCACACCTGAAAAACAAATTATCCAGTGAAGAAATGGGTAGAAAACATGAATAGACACTTCTCTAAAGAAGACATCTGGATGGCCATCAGGCACATGAAAAGATGCTCAACGTCGCTCCTCATCAGGGAAATACAAATGAAAACCACACTCAGATACCACCTCATGCCCATCAGAGTGGCTAAAATGAACAAATCAGGAGACTATAGATGCTGGAGAGGATGTGGAGAAACAGGAACCCTCTTGCACTGTTGATGGGAATGCAAACTGGTGCAGCCGCTCTGGAAAACAGTGTGGAGGTTCCTCAAAAAATTAAAAATAGACCTACCCTATGACCCAGCAATAGCACTGCTAGGAATTTACCCAAGGGATACAGGAATACTGATGCATAGGGCCACTTGTACCCCAATGTTGATAGCAGCACTCTCAACAATAGCCAAATTATGGAAAGAGCCTAAATGTCCGTCAACTGATGAATGGATAAAGAAATTGTGGTTTATATACACAATGTAATACTACGTGGCAACGAGAAAGAATGAACTATGGCCTTTTGTAGCAACGGGGATGGAACTGGAGAGTGTGATGCTAAGTGAAATAAGTCATACAGAGAAGGACAGATTCCATATGTTTTCACTCCTATGTGGATCCTGAGAAACTTAACAGAATACCATGGGGGAGGGGAAGGAAAAAAAAAAGTTAGAGAGGGAGGGAGCCAAACCATAAGAGACTCCTAAATACTGAGAACAAACTGAGGGTTTATGGGGAGGGTGGGAGGGAAGGGTGGGTAGGTGATGGGTATTGAGGAGGGCACCTGTTGGGATGAGCAAAGGGTGATGTATGGAAACCAATTTGACAATAAATTTCATATTTAAAAAAAAAAGAAAAAATGATGTTTGATAGTGCAATAAAGTAAAGCACAATTTAAAAAAAAGTTTTTGATGGTTTTCTGTCTCACACGTAGGTCTTTCATCCATTTTGAATTTGTTTTTGTTTATGGTGTAAGAAAGTGGTCCAGGTTCATTCTTCTGAATGTTGCTGCCCAGTTTTCCCAACACCATTTGCTGAAGAGACTGTCTTTTTTCCATTGGATACTCTTTCCTACTTGGTCAAAGATTAGTTGGCCATACATTTGTGCATCTATTTCTGGGTTTCCGTATTCTGGTCCAGTGATCTACGTGTCTGTTTTTGTGTGAGTACCATACTGTCTTGATGATTACAGCTTTGTAATACAGCTTAAAGTCCAGAATTGTGACGCCTCCAGCTTTGGTTTTCTATTTCAGGATTTCTTTGACTATTTGGGGTCTTTTGTGCTTCTACACAAATTTTAGAATTGATTTTTCTAGCTCTGTGAAGAATGCTTGTGTTATTTCGATAGGGATTTCATTGAATGTATAGATTGCTTTGGTAACATAGACATTTTAAGAATATTTGTTCTTCAAATCCATGGACGTGGAATGTTCTTCCATTTCGTTATGCCTTCTTCAATTTCTTTCATAAGGTTTCTACAGTTTTCAGCATACAGATCTTTAACCTCTTCAGTAAGGTTTATTCAAAGGTATCAAAACAATTCAGAAAACAACAGATGTTGGCAAAGATATGGAGAAAGGGGTACCCTTTTACACTGTTGGTAGGAATGTAAACTGGCACAGCTACTTTAAAAAATAGTATGAAGATTCCTAAAAAAATTAAAAATAGAACTACCCAATGACCCAGAAATTGCACTACTAGGTACTTATCCATAGGATACAAAAATGTTGATTCAAAGGGGAATATGCACCCCAATATTTTTAACATTGCCAATAATCAACTATAGCCAATCAACAATATCCAAATTATTAATAATAAACAATAGCCAAATTATGGAAAGAGTCCAAATCAACTTATGGATGGATAAAGAAGATGTGGTGTGTGTGTATATATATATATATATATATATATATATATATATAT
>NW_026057577.1:14444487-14523055 GCF_023721935.1 Panthera uncia | reverse complement strand
AAGGAAGGAAGGAAGGAAGGAAGGAAGGAAGGAAGGAAGGAAGGAAGGAAGGAAAGAAAGAAAAAAAATTCACACAC
This sequence comes from Panthera uncia, assembly GCF_023721935.1. Taxonomy (NCBI): domain Eukaryota; kingdom Metazoa; phylum Chordata; class Mammalia; order Carnivora; family Felidae; genus Panthera; species Panthera uncia. The sequence goes on along the minus strand of NW_026057577.1, from coordinate 14,522,978 downwards.
TCTAAAATAATAACACACTAAAAAAAGCAGTCTATGAGGGGGGAGGGAAGGGGGTGAAAATAGCTACAGAGAGGGAGGGAGGCAAACAATAAGAGACTCTCAAATACAGAGAACAATGAGGGTGGATGGGAAAATGGGTGATGGGCACTGAGGAGGGCACTTGTTGGGATGAGCTCTGGGTGTTGTATGTAAGTGATGAATCACAGAAATCTATCCCCAAAACCAAGAGCACAATGTACACACTTTAGCCAATTCAACAATACATTATATTTTTTTAAAAAAGCAGTTCATGCAACAGAAATACTGAAAAATATTCTGCTGGTTAAGTTTGTGTTGCCTCTAAAAGACACAATAATGAAATAACACACTTGTATCCACTTGTATCCAAGTGCTTCTTGGGTACAAACTGGCATCCTGGTGAGACCATTAACACAAAAGGCCAACATGAAACACTGAGGTGACAGTCCTCAGATACCCATTTTGTTTTTACTGATAACTCTCGGTATAAGGATACTTATAAGAAGTACTTGGGGGTGCCTGGGTGGCTCAGTTGGTTAAGTGTCTGACTTCAGCCCAAGTCATGATCTCACAGTTCATGAGTTTGAGGCCTGTGTTGGGCTCTGCACTGACAGCTCAGAGCCTGGAGCCTGCTTCAGACTCTGGGTCTCCCTCTTTCTCTGCCCCTCCCCTGCTCACACTCTGTTTCTCTCTCTCAAAATAAATAAATAAACAAACAAACAGTAAAAAAAAAAAAATACTTGGCTTTGGAGGAGTTTTTTTCCCCACTATTCAACTTACAAATATTGGACACCAGCTGCACATTGTCCAAATCCAAGAAATGCAAACACAGTTTCTACATGGGCTGTGGGTTGCATGACAGGGTGTTGACAAGAACACAAATATCATAATCAAGGTTGAATGTAAACAATAAAATACAGACGTAACTTTTCCAGTGTAATGGGTCTAGAGACAGAGAGAAATAACAGGCACTTGGAGGACATCAGAGAAGACTTCATGGAGGGGGCGGTATCTCTGACAAAAGTTAAGCTTTGAACAGTTTGTCAATGCACATACAAAGGGCACATAGCATGGAAGGGTGGGGGGAAGAGTGGGGATTGGGAAGGAGGATTGTGATGCTGCACAGAAAGCCCAGAAGGGAAGATCAGCTTCCATGGCGGTCTTTAGTCTTCATTTCCAGAAGTTTCCATTCTATCTGCTCCTGGTACACTAATCTGACTCTAATTACCAATTCAAATTTGGCTGCATTTAATGTAAGGTAACACTCATATTATTACTGTGAAGATCTCTCCCTTCTCACAACAGTGGTAAATACGATTTTGAAGGAATGCATCGAATACTACGTGTATATAATATCCCTGGAGAAATTATTCATAATAGAAACACATTTGGGGCATACTGTAATTACATTCTTTAATTTTCATTAGAATTCAAAACAAATGCTTCTTAGCCTTTTCTGAAAATGATCAGTGCTTAACATGGAAAAACCTTTTAATTATTAGAGCGTAACATCTTGCCAACTTATACATCATTTTGCCCTTGTGAAATTCTGATGTCTAGCATTAGCATTTGCTTCTTTGGGATATTTTTAAGAGCTGGGAAATGCAGCTGTAGAACTGTATGACATTTCTTAACTCCATCAAAGTTCAGATAAGCCTCTTCCATCTGTGATAGAAATAAATAATAGATTTAATGGAACGTCTCCCAAACTGGTGTTCTGCCAGATATTAAAAGATGTTTCATTTTAAAAAAAATGGGACGTGTTATTGGAAAAAAGTTAATTAAAAGTTTTTGTTTTCCCTACAAGACTTCTCAGCCATTAGTGTATTCTTATAAATTGTGAATCTCTAAAGAAGTGAAGGGACCCATGTCCCCATACTTACTATACAATGAAACATTTTTTCAGAACACATTCCCAGAATGTTGTTTCAAGAAATACCAACCTGAGAAATACTCATGGAATGAATTACTCTAAAGATAAGTCACAAGTCATGTTTGGGGGGGGGGGGGGGGGGGTCAGTTGACCTCCAGAGAAACTATCTCCTTCATCCAACAAAGAGCAGGCTTAGCAAAACAAATAAAAACACACAAAAAACAGAGTATGGATCCAAAAACAAAACAAAAGTTATATGAATTAGGTGGCAAATGCCACTTAGATAATTCTTTCAAGATGCCAAAACAAAAACTTCAATCATGAATTTCAAAGAAATACTGAGATTTTCCTGTAGTATAAAACATGTCTGAGAGGCACCTAGGTGGCTCAGTTGGTTGAGCTTCGGACTTTGGCTCAGGTCATGATCTCGTGGTTGACAGGTTTGAGCCCTGAGTTGGGCTCTGTGCTGACAGCTCAGAGCTTGGCACCTGCTTCAGATTCTGTGTCTGCCTCTCTCTCTGTCCCTCCCCTGCTCATGCTCTGTCTCTCTCTGTCTCAAAAATAAGTAAAGGTTAAAAAAATTGTTTTTAAATAACATGTTTGGTGTACTAGTAAGTCAGTTACCATGTATGAGACAAGTAGAAACACAAGCTACTTTACACAGGTTTCCTTATCTGCTGAACACTTAGCATCAGAATATCTACTTTAATGGGGCTCCTGGATGACTCAGTCCATTGAGGGTCACACTCGTGATTTTGGCTCGGGTCAAGATCCCAGAGTTGTGGGAATGAGTCCTTCACATCGCCCCTCCCCCACAAACCCATGTCAGGCTCTGGACTGAGTATGAGCCTGCTTACTGCTTAGGATTCTTTTTCTTTCTTCGTCTCTCCCCCACTTGATACCTCTCTCTGTCTCTGTGTGTGTGTGTGTGTGTGTGTGTGTCCTTCAAATAAAATAAAATAGCAATAGAAAAGTCCCCTCTGGCTGTTCTCCAGACAGACCTGTATACTCTTCAATCAAAAGTGTTGTGTATTACCACCTTCACCTCCCTCGCCTTACTAAGGGAAAAATCTACCCAAAGAGTAGAAAGATAGAAAAGCTTGTGAAGAAAGTAGGTACATCTAAGAAGGATGGAAAAGCCCAAAATTTAGAAGGGAGAAGTGAGAAGACAGAAGTTTGGTCATGCATTGTTCCCCTCTGCCAAGACTATGATTTTTTTTTTCTATGTGTGAAAACTTTGAAAGATATTTGAGGTAGTAGTTGGTTCCAGAAAACTTCACTTTGTTGTAGAAGGATGTAAGAGTGATTTAGTGATTTGGGAGCAAACTGTTTTGAGTGGGTTGGAAATGCTTTACAATCTTTCCCATTTAAAATAATGAGATAAAGGTCACCACTATTCCAAATTTTAACATCCAAAATCTTTGCTTAGATGTGGTGAGGAAAGATGCCTGAATATGTATTTGAACTATTCATGGGGTAGGTGGTTCAATATCTGCCAAAATAAAGAGTTAGCCTTTCTCCAAGTAGGCACCTTGGGAATCTATGCCTTTTATCCGATAATGCTGCCATTCCTCAAAATATTTTGGAACACCTCTTTTAAAATTGCCTTTAGTTTGTGACATATACTTTTAAATTTCCTCAGTGGTGAGAAATTTTCAGCAATTATGGGTAGATTTGATTTGGAAAGTAGACAAAGACATTCAGAGCCGCATCTGGAAAATAAGGTAAATGGTCCTTCCAAGAAATGGTATTTTGCTCCATGGGAGTCTCCATATGATGTAATGACATGACATTTCTTTTGTCACTTATGAAGTGGTTTTTAAGTCAGTAGGATAGGAGGAATTCCAAAGTGTTTTTATTAATGGCAGCATCGTTAGAAAAAATATATTTTTCCAAAATGAAAGTAAAGAATAAAATTTTTTGTTATGAACATGTAGATACGGTTTTTCAAAATAGTTCCTATTGCTTTTTCCAGATTTTTTTTCAAAACAACTTGTCCACGCAAGGCAAATCCCTATTAACTGGATACCTACCTGTTTTAATCCAAATGGGTTATTTCCCTTTCAAGTATTATTTGGAAGGAGACTTACCCTGTCTTCTCTTGAACCCTCTCATTTACAGGACTTAAAAAAAAAAACTGATAGGAGATTAAAAAAAAAAAAAAAAAAAAAAGAAAGAAAGAAAAGGAAAAAAAGCCAAAGTTGGGTGGATGGGAACTGGAAGGTAGTCAGCAGGTATTACCAAATTGTCTTTTGACCTGGAGGTCAATCAAGTCCCCAAAGTAAAGATGGTTTCAGTATCTCCCAACATCTCTCAAAGCAACCACACCAACCAATGATGGTTTTGCATCACAGTATTTTTTTTTAACTTTAATTTCAAATAACCTTAAAGGTCCAGTCCTTTTGGCCCTAAGCAATGTGGCAAAGTGCATTTAAGACACTTGCCTTCCAGTCTCCATTCTGTGCCTGCAGGTGGGAACTTGGTCCCTGAGCCAGAAAACCCTGTTTTCTTCACTAATGAATGAGTCCCAAACACTTAGAATGTGCACTTACAGGTACTCAACAAACACCTGCAGAAAAAGGGCTTAATCTCTCTAAGCTTCAATTTCCTTATCTGTTAAACGGGGATACTGGTTCAAACCAAGAGATTCCATTCACAGGGATACAGTAGTTACTAATAGAGCCTCATCTTTTTTTTTCCTTGCATTTCCTTTCCAGGGGTACAAACTTCTCCCCAAACTAGACCAAAGGGCAGAAGATCAGTCGTGTTAAAAAAAAAAAATATATATATATATATATATATATACATACATACATACATACATATATGTATATGTATACACACACACACACACACACACACACACACACTGTGATGCAAAACCATCATTGGTTTGTGTGGTTGCTTTGAGAGGTCTTGGGAGATATTGAAACCATCTTTGCCTTGGGGACCAGATTACTGTCTGTATTATCAACAGGCACTTTCATAAACTCAAGATTTTCCAGAAATGAAAATGAAGTGGGACAGAAACGACTGGTTGCCCACGGAATAGCCATGCTTTTCTTCTTTCTCAGTAGCAGTTTCAGTTTTGCTCCAACTATCCTGTGTTCAGCTAAAACAAAGGGAAAATATTTCCCCACCGGCCCTGTGGTCTCTGTAGTTATAGGACACAGCTCTGGGGAAAGCTGTAACATTTCCTAAAAGAAGAACAGAATCTCCTGATAGTGCCATAGCCATCTGGAAACAAGGGTACCCACCAGGGCTGAGATGCTGGAGGTGGGCCCGCCGTGTGGAAATCTCTAGCAGGGGGGGTAGGGGAGGGGGATAGGGGAGGGCCACGAGGAACAGTCCCAGGGAGATCCTCCAGGAGGCAGACACTCAGAATCAGATTGTTCCAAGAACATTATTGGGAGGGCATCCACATTTTTCTTTTCATTTCATTTTTCTTTTCATTTTCAGGTCACATGATAATAAAAACCTAAGTGGAGGGATTGCTTAAACTGATGATAACAAGAGCTAGAAAAGATCAATGATCTGCATATAAAGATGGACACTCATATGTATGTAAAGGATATCAGGCGTATATACACCAAGGCACTATTTACAGTCACTGTGTCTTTCTTCATCAGACAGTTCTGGGATCATCTGAGTTGAATCAAAATAGTTCAAATTTACCTAATTATTAAAACTTACTTGCATCACATCCCCTAACACGGTTCTCAACAGCCGCCACTTACTCACCAGGAGCTAATTGAGGTGGGGGCTCAGTTTTCAAATTGAACCAAAAGGCTCAGGCAGCCGGGACCCAGAGGGTAGGGAGCTTTGGTAGTCTGAGGACCTCTTTCTGGACACCACATCTCCTCCTGCTTCGAAGAATCTCCAGGTAATGGTGGTGCCTGCACCCTCCAATGAGGAAAGCCTTCCAGAAGCTTCAAATGGAGGTGTTTTATCTGTTACATGGGTCATGCCAACATTGTCAATGTCCACCAGGCCACAGGACACTGACTCTTGATTAGGAAATTCTTTATGCCTACTTCTTACAGTCAAGCAAATGATTCGTAAGGGAGCCCAGAACTGCTAAGACCTTCCTGGAGCCACAGCATTTATCCATCCCTAGACCTTTCAGGAACCAGACTTCTAAAGCAAAACCTCTGAGTAGATCAAGGCCAAAGCTGACACCCCTCACCCACCCTCCCTTACAACCATTACTGTGTTTTGTTCTCTAGAAGCTTCTGGGCACTGCACACCACCCAGAAGTTCTGAAGAGCCTAGCATTTCTTGTTTTGTGTGAGCATTTTTGTGTCCCTCCCTAAAATCATATGAATTAAAAAGCAATCCATAGTAACATAAACTGGCTTTTGTTCTCTTAGAAAGACAGGGTTTCATTCCATGAATAAGAAGCGCCTGCTCCCATCCTTCAGATTCTCCTCATCATCATCTACAGCTCCAGCCACGTATGACCCAGTCACTGTGGCTCCAGGAGGGCAATGCAGGGGGCTAAGTGGAGAGCGTCACTTTCGGCCATGGCTCACTAAAGCCAACCCAGCAAAGGTTGGCTCGCTCACCAGCGAGGTAACAGAATTTTCTTCATACGGTGAATTTTTCATTCCCATGCACCTCACCACACTCCACCAAGGATTGAGGAAGGAATAAATATGGCCACTTAATCAGGTTAAGAAGAGAAACCTATGAAACCAGCTGGGAAAATTTACCTGAAAATTAGGTTTGTTCTGTTTTGTTTTTAAGGAAGGCATGTATTTAAGGTAACGTCAGGGTCCATCTTGTTTACATTTAACATTTTAATGGTAGGAAGGTTAAGGTTTGGGAGTGAGACTTGTTGCTACTCACGTCCAAGCAACTGATTTTATTTTAGTGAACCTTACCCCCTCCCAGGCATTTAAAGAGTCCTGTTATAATGTCAAGCCCTGATCTTTTTCCTGAAAGCAGGCAAGAGAAGAATTAACTCTATAAAATGGCGCCGTGTCACAGCAAAGCCAGCCTACCTACAGGGGAGCTGAAAAGACAGAACAGACAGTGAGTTGAAAAGGACAGAGGGGAAGGAGCATTGGAGAAACGAAATTTCATGCTAAGGTCTCTGCAGAAAAACAGGAGGCAAACTCTTGGGAGGGGACTTGAGGTGATAACTCCCATTACAAGCTGGGGTTCTGCGGCCGATTTCTCACCCTGTCTGCCCTCACCCTCCTTCTCTTCCCAAACTTATCTTCGTCCTTGCAGGTTGCAAATAATTAACAGGTGCCCCCAGATGGAGGACCTTGTCGTCATGCCTTAATGTCTTTTCCAATTGCCTAAGAAAACGGGAATCTGGGATTTACTAAACCCGTTCCGCATATACACCCCCAAAAAAGAAAATTGTACACTCACGCCTACTGTCGATGGCCTTTCCACAGTGAAACGTGTTTTCTTCAATCTCAAGCTGCTAGTTAAATAACCAATTCCACAGAAAATTGTCCCTTCAGAGAGAGTGCTGTGATTTCCAGTGCGGGAAGGTAAGAGGGCACTTTCAGGCCATCGGTCCCCAAGGGAGCGAAAACCAGCGGCCCAAGTCAGAGCAGCCTCAAGAGTGGCAAGCTCCCTCCTTCTACAAAGACAGCTCCAGGTGGCCTCGGGACACAGCCCAGATGAAGGAAAACAGGTGAGGAAGAGCAAGTTGGCCTCAAAAAGCACCTGAGCACAATCCTCATACCAAATAGGAACTTAAAATACTATCACGTCAGAGAAGAACTTTCTGTTGTTAGACCCAAACTCCCTAACCTGAAATTCCCTTTCATTTTTTTTTTTTTTTTTTTTTTTTACTTCTTTATTGTGAGAGAGAGAGAGAGAGGGACAGAAAAGCAGAGGCGGAAAGAGACTCCCATGCGGACTCCGGGGCTTGAACTCATGAATCATGAAATCATGACCTGAGCCTAAGTCAGACACTTATCCAACTGAGCCACCCAGGCACCCCTCTTTTTTTTTTTTTAAGATGCTCTCAGCTACGGGGCACATTGGAATCACCCAGAGAGCTTGGTGGGAAAAAAAAAAAAAGTGATGTCTACTCCCATGCCAAACCAATTACATAAGAATATCTGAGGGCAGGGGGCAAGCACTGGGGGGAGGGTACCAAAACCTCTCCAGATGATGCTAATGTGTCAGGAGGGTCCACGGTCCCTGGACTCCACCATCCACACCTTGATCAAGCAGGCACATCTGACACACCTCTTGTGACAAGAAATTCCCTAACCTGGGGCACCTGAGTGGCTCAGTCAGTTGAGCAACTGACTTTAGCTCAGGGCATGATCTCATAGTTCATGAGTTCGAGCCCGACATCAGGCTCTGTGCCGACAGCTCGGAACCTGGAGCCTGCTTCAGATTCTGTGTCTCCCTCTCTCTCTGCCCGTCCCTGTCACACACTCGCTCGCTCTCTCTCTCTCTCTCTCAAAAATAAATAACTATTTTAAAAAAATTTTTAAAGGAAATTCCCTAACCTTCCATGGAAATCCATTCCATGTTGAGACCGTTCTGATTTTTAAAGGCTTTTCCTTACCTTAAGGCTCAACCTCCCTTTCCATAACATCCACCAATTTGTCCTTGCTCGCTCTGCTCACAAGGGCCACGGAAATCCACACAACACATATATGGAATTCGGGAAGGATACAAACCCAGAGGAACTTCTGTGAGAGCACAACTGACAAGCCGAAGGCAAAGGTGAGGCCAAATTTCACAAAATAAAACCCAACATGCATCTGCATCCTGTCTTTTACTTAATTAAAGAAACACCTGTGAGAGGAGAAGATTGGGGAGAAAGGGTTTTAGCAGCATGAGTTCCGGGATGGACGTCCAGCACAGCGATGGAGGGGTGGGGGCAGGATCTTGATATGAATCATCAGGGGAACGTGGCTGTCCACTTTGCTCATGCTGTCCCAGGCTGCGTTCATAGACGTGTGATCCCCAGAAAAAAGGGCACTCAGGAGACACACCTGTAGTAGAGCCCTATCGTGACCATCCTTCAAAATAAATGGAGGAAAACAGAGGAGAAAGACCCTGATGGTCATCGATTTTTAAAGGTCTTTAGTAAAGAAGTGTTGGCAGAAAAGCCACTGAAAAAGACAACATTAAAATGGCAAGAGAAGGGGCCGGGTTGCTCCGAGCGTCCAACTCTTGATTTCCGCTCAGGTCAGCATCTCACAATCATGGGACGGAGCCGTGCGTCGGGCTCTGCATGGAGCCTGCATAAGATTCTCTGTGTCTTTCTCCCTCCCTCTGCTCCTCTCCCCCGCTCACCCATTGCTCTCTCTCTAAAATAAAAAAATAAAATAAAATAAAAAATAAGTAAATAAAATGGCAAAAGGAAACTCACATTTGAGTTTATGCTCTTTGCTAGGTGCCCTATATCCATTCCTTCCAGTAATCAAGACAGCCTCTGAGGCTACCCCATGATCTAAAGGGAAGGTGTTTACATGATTTCAAGGAATAAAACCAGGCAGGTGGGGTTGGCTTGAAGCTTAAAGGAACAGGTATCAGCAACTCTCTTTTTTCTTTTTGAGTCTCCTTCAGAGAAGACTCAGTTCATCATGCTTCTCACTTGGTGACACTCCGTTCACTAGTCCGAAAAGCCTCCTCACCTACTTATCTAAATGAACCTTTTTTACCGTTTATTCACACGTACATGGTTTTAAATCCCACTCTTCTCTTCCTCTTCAAAGATAACCATATATATTCTTTTCTTTGCGTATGTCCTTGTAGAATTTTGCAGGTATTCTGTAAATTTTTCTTTCCTGTAATACTTTGCCATTTTCCACTAGAGTTTGTATCTTTTTCCTGTTAATTTGCAGGTATTCTCTGTGTTCTAGGTATCAATCCCTTGTGGGCATTCACCACTTTATTTCTAGTCTATTCTGATCTTTGTAATAACATTTCCCAGATGTCCTGAAAATCAACTTTTTTTGGTATGGATTTTGCATCTGAAGCTTTACTTAATAAATCCTTCCCTACCTAAGGTCACAAAAAATTCTCCTACCTTTTCTTCAAACAACTGTATCATTTCAGCTCTCCTATTTAGATTTTTGATTCGTCTGGAAGCTACCATTGTGTGTGGCGTGATGACAAGGTCAGTGTTCTTTTTTCCATAGAATGAGCCTCATTTTCCAGTAGCATCTATTACACAGCCCTTCCTTTCCCCCGTTGACTTAGGGTGCAACCTTCATATTATATCACCTTCCAATCAGTGTATGAGTCTGTTTTAAGCTGTTCCTCCTATCGCATTGATCTGTTGGTCTGTCCTTGTACCAGTACCACACTGGCTTAATTACTATGGCTCTGGAGTCTGTCTTAATATCTGCCCAGGGAATGTTACCCCACTTACTCTTCCCTGTCAAGATTGGCTTACTGTGAAAAACTTCTGGACATCTGCCATACAACATTGTGCACATAGTTAACAGTATTCTACTGTACACTTAAAAATTGTTACAAGGGTAGGGGCGCTTAGTCGGTTGAGTGTCCAACTTCAGCTCAGGTCACGATCTCTCGGTTTGTGGGTTCAAGCCCCGTGTTGGTCTCTGTGCTGACAGCTTAGAGCCTGGAGCCTGCTTCAGATTCTGTCTCCTTCTCTCTCTGCTCCTCCCCCCGCCCTCCCTCTCTCTCTCTAAAAAATAAACATTAAAAAAATTTTTTTAATGTTTATTTTTGAGACAGAGACAGAACCTGAACAGGGGAGGGGCAGACAGAGAGGGAGACACAGAATCTGAAACAGGCTCCAGGCTCTGAGCTTTCCGCACAGAGCCTGACGGGGGGCTCAAACCCACGAACCGTGAGATCATGACCTGAGCCGAAGTTGGACGCCTAACCGACTGAGCCACCCAGGCACCCCTAAGAAATTTTTTTTTAAAGAGACTGGCTCACTATTTGTGGACTTTAATTATTCTGTATAAATTTCAGAGTAAAGCCTATCAAATTGATCAAAAAAAAATCCAAATGAAATTTTTTATTGGGATTGAATTGAAATCACAGATAATATATGAAGAATCACCATGTTCATGTTTAAGTCATCTCATGAAATGTCTCTCCATTTACTCAGATCATCCTCTATGTCCTTTACTTACATTTTAAATTTGTCTCCATAGAGCGTGTGCATAATCTTGAATAAGTTAATTCCTAGATACAGTCTTTCTGGCGGGAATCCCTCTCCATGGACTGATAGAGAAACGATATCTGGACAGCAGTTTACTCTTATCGGTGGAGAATATGTTCCAAGACTCCCAGTAGATTCCAGCAACCACAGACGGTACTGAATCCTATATGGGCTACGTTTTTTCCTCTACATACACACCTATGATAAAGTTTAATTTATAGATTAGGCACAGTCAGAGATTAACAACATCTAATCATAAAATAGAACAATTACAACAACATACTGCAATAAAATTTATGTGGATGTGGTCTTTCCCTCTCAAAATATTTTATTGTACTATACTCAGCCTTCTTCTCGGGACCATGTGAGATGATACCATGCGTGTGCAGTAAAATGAATCGAGGTGAATGACACAGGCTTTGTGATGTAGCATTCGGCTACGTATACTGCTGTCAGAAGAAGGACCATCTTCTTCCGGACTTTGTTGACCGAGAGTAACTGAAACCGCAGAAAGTAAAACCGCGGATAAGGGGAGACAGCTATGTAATAGAGAAGCCTCTCACATTCATACCCTGCGCTATCCAGCAACAGCAGGTGTATGCAAAGCAGCAAACCCAGCTGCCATTGGCTCCTGTGGTCAGGACCCTACACGTCCTTGATCTGTTTCCATCTGCTTCAAGTCCCAGGTGTGTGAAAGCCAGTACAGATTTAGCACTGGTTGTGTAACCTCTGCACCACAGACCCGAAGTCTCTGTTTTTTTCCCAGCTGGTTGCTGTTCACTTCCCGGGTTAGCGCCTCAACCAGACAGATCACGTTCTCTGGTTAGTCCCCAGAGAAGTAGATTTCAGCTCAGTCCCAGGAAGGACTTTCTGTCCCAGCTGTCCTAGGAGAGAGTGGCTAACAGGTAGTTACAACCTCACCTAGTGAAGAGGGCATTCACTCAGCCTGGTCAGAGAGGTGATGGTGCAATAATCTGGAAACTGGTCTCTGTGGTCCCTCCCAGTTCTGATATTTGGTGGTTCCCAGGCTTCAGGTACCTCTTTTCATGGCCCAGCTTCACCTTCAGAGGACCACTCCCCTTGTTCATCAGTGGTCCCCGCTTACCCCTCGAGGTCTCCAATCCAGAGCACACAAAGCTCTAGTCTTCTGGAGAGCTAGAGGGAGAGAAGGGACAATGGAAGGATCTGGCAGCCTTGTGGCACATCTTTGGGCACAGTGGGCATCACCCAGGCTCCAAGAGTCCAGCTGGTACTAAGGAAACCCCACCTCCCTGCAGAGGGGTGCACTCCCCACACACACAGTGTGAATCTTGTTCATTACTCTAGATCCATAAAATGAGCTGGGCAGTTTTTACTCTCTGGAACATCTAGAAGGAGTTAGAAATGAACTGTTTCTTGGAAGTTTGGTAGAACTTACCTGTAAAACAACTTGAGCCTGGGGTCCCAGGGAGGGGAAGCCTCCTGAAATATTTGTTTAATATTGATTGTTCTATTCAAGTGTTCTATATTTGCACTAGTTCTGCCATTTTATGTTTTTCAAGGAACATATCCATTTCATCTGTTTTAAGTTCCTTTGCCTATAGGAGAGAAAATCCCATAATTGGATAAGTAGAGTGCAAACAAACAAAAGAAATCCATTGTGTAAGCACAGAGCTGTTGAATTGCAAGGTGAACCAGATGTTGGGGGCAAGCCTGCACAACCAGGGGCTAAGAGGGGCAACGTTACAAAGTTCACACTTACCGGGCTCGCTGCAATGTGATGCCATCTAGTGGTAATTGTCTGCTCTGGCTTAAATACACAGCAGAATACTTCTGGGACCCAAGGCTGGCCAAAACTTTCAGGTCACTGCCAGCAATTCCAGAAATGTCTCTGGTTGTCCAATGCTGCAGATTTGGGCTAAAGAGATGCCTGCTCCCTTTCAGGCCTCTTCAGTAGTTGCCTGCATCTGCCCTACCTCAGTCTCACTCCCACACAATGGCCCCAGAAAAGATCAAACTTGAGCCCACAGCCATTTGAGAACAAGGGCAGGATACATCACCAAGCTCAGTGTATCAAGTTCATGTTATTGGGAGATATTAAGGTAATCTTTTATGTGTGTGTGTGTGTGTGTGTGTGTGTGTGTGTGTTTCTCCCTCTCTCTCTGCCCCTCCCCTCGCTTGCACTCTGTGTCTCTCAAAAATAAATAAAACATTAAAAAAACTTTTTTAAACATAATGAAGGTGTTCTTACCTTACTGTAAATTATAAAGACTTTGGCCTGCTATAGGAAGAGGTGCTCTTGCCTAATTTAATAACTACATACAGACGTATATCTCCAGCTTTCCTGGATCAGGTTACGTCCTAGGAGGTAAAAAACCAGCTCTAAGTTAAAAGCTAGCCTGTTTCCCTGTTTTCTGATTGCATTTCTGATTACGGTTTATTGCTTATCATTTATTTCCCATAGGTGTTACTGAATGGAGTTTTACCCTGAAGCTTCATTTGTTAAAAAGAACACTATTAACATAAAAGAACCCTCACTAGAACTCCAAGGAAGATGTATTACTCCAGTTTTTTCTAGTAGCAGCCAACACATATTTTATTAAAAGATTTAATAGACTATTGTTTACAAAAATGACACATGGAAATCTAAGTCACAATTTATTTCTGAAAGATATAATGGGAAGGATCAGTCATAGAGGAGACACATGAGGAGTTGAGAAACTCTTTTGTTAGTCGGTGTCTGATATTATATCCAGCCTTCTAAAAAATAATTTCACCTTTCAGGATAGTCTGAGAGGGAAGCCAATCAGCCAGAAAGAGTTCTCTAATTTTCTTCAGCATATAATATCCATGCAAGGGAAGAGGTAATTTTAAAAGATTGAGAGCCTCATATCCCAAAGGTAAGGCATCCCCAAGGTGATATTTTTAGTTTTATAGATGGTTTCTCCATTATGCATATAAGGGTTCTCATTTTTCAGAAAGCCTTGAGTTTGGCTTGAGGTATAGTTTGTTTTTAATTTTGGATCATTTCATGTTGGTGTAAGTCTGTGGTCCAAAAGCTTCCTCGCCCTTCATACTAAGGCGACTGATTCTTCCACAAGCTATTTCAATAAAGAGAACATTATTACACTTATGTCTACCCAGTGGCCACCTAATCCATTCTGGTTACATTTATAAAGGAGAATAGTCATAAAATTCCATATCCCAACTAGAATTCCTTGCATTACCTGATGAATTCCTCTTAATCTGAAGGACTACACAAATATAATGATTTGCAAGACAGGTTTCACATTCCATTTTCATAAAATTTGATTCTCACCTCGGACCCGTTACAACCGATCCCAGGCTACATGGGCAAAACTCCCATGATGCTTATAGTCTCCTGATGTTGCCTCTGAGCCGCCATAGAGTTAAAAATGTAAGTTCTGCAAACGAAAATTGCCTTTCCTGAAATTCAACAGTTTCATGGTAACTATCCATCCATATTTAATTTTTATGCACTATCATTTGGATAAATTTTCATTTAATATCATCACATAAGTTCCCCCTGGGACCCAGTGATGTTCATGTTGTCAACTTAATCACCATGAGTCAGGTATATATCTTGGTGTTTCCCAGAATTGCCCTTTTTCCTTTGCCTTATGAAGTCAGTACTGCCCTTCTTAGGCTCAGGAGTATTTTATACTAAAAGAGGCGAGATACCTTCCAGAGCTTTAGAAAAAAAAAACAAAAAATTGTGGTTGGCTTTGTGGCCGAATTGCACCACCCCAGCTCAACGGGCCACATAAGCATTTGCTACTAAAAGAGCTTGAAGACCAGGCTCTGATCTCCACCACCTCTCACCAAAGAGTTCTGGAAATCCCACCTTCCTGGGGCTGGAATCCACTGAAGGCATGGAGACGGGGTGGCGCTGTGACCTGACCATGCCTCAGAATCACCCGGAAACTTGCTAACACAGACTGCTGAGTCAGTAGGTCCGACCAGGCCCAAGAACTTGCGTTTCCAACAATGAACCGGATGGTAAAGACACTGCTTGTGCAATGACCATAATTTGGAAACCACTGCATAAATCCCATGGTATTAACCTCTTATCTGGAAAGATACTAACTTTTCTCAACGCATACCAATTGCAAAGACTGAAAAGGTTGGAAAAACAGGTAACACCGTCAAAAACTCGTTGGCGGCCTACTTCGAGATATGGTGGATTTTGTAAACCACTTGCCAAATCTGGCAGATTTCCCGGCCTTCTAGATTCTGGACCTTCCTCCCTTACCTAGATTTCCAGAATTTTCCAGACTCCCTCTGCTTCACTATTGGACTGGTGTTACCCTTGTCTCAGTATCACGGCTTTATTACCACATATCTTCTGACTCTGATAAAGCCTGCTGAAGAAAAACTTTAGTCATATTCTGAAAGCAGATGAAAACTGCTCACCAGGTCAGGATTCCTGACTAATAGTCTCCTGACTATTTTTTTTTTAATTTTTTTTTAACGTTTTATTTATTTTTGAGACAGAGAGAGACAGAACATGAACGGAGGAGGGGCAGAGAGAGAGGGAGACACAGAATCGGAAGCAGGCTCCAGGCTCTGAGTCATCAGCCTAGAGCCCGACGCGGGGCTCGAACACACGGACCACGAGATCGTGACCTGAGCTGAAGTCGGGCGTTTAACCGACTGAGCCACCCGGGCGCCCCAGTATTTAGATTCCTCTAAAAGCACAAGCCCTTTTAAGGGTTCAACATAAACTAGCAATTCCGGAAGTCCCTGCACATTTTCAAGTGACTCCAAACTCAAAGGATGGAGAAGTATCTGATATTGGCTTCCACTATTACAAACACTTTAATAGCTTGTGAACAATTCAGAAAGGCAAAAGCATGCCCTCAATGAGCTCATGGCTGCAATAAAGGCTGGATGAGGCTAGAAGAGGGGGTAATGTGACTGGGATTCACATCCCCCTGACAGTCCCCTTAATTTATTCCTGTTCAGGCCCAGCCATTTACAGATGCACTCACAATATAGCTTCGGCTCACTTAGAGTCCCTGGCACAAAAGAGGTTTCACAGGGCACTGCTATTTTCATCGTTGAGCAAAATTATGTGCTGATTACCTTGGGATAGTTTAGGGAGAAGTCATGGATAATCTTTATTAAAGACAAACACCTGGTGGGGTGCCTGCGTGGCTCAGTAGTTAAGGGCCTGACTTAGGCTCAGGTCATTATCTCCTGGTTCCTGGGTTCAAACCCCACGTCAGGCTCTGTGCAGACAGCTCAGAGCCTGGAGCCTGCTTCAGATTCTGTGTCTCCCTCTCTCTCTGTCCCTCCCCCAGTCACACTCTGTGTGTGTCTCTCTCTCAAAAAAAAAAATTAATTAATTAAAAAAAAAGACAAACACCAGTTGGCTCAGTCATTTAAGCAACTGACTCTTGATTTTGGCTCAGGTCATGATCTTACCATTTGTGAGTTTGAGCCCTACATCAGGCTCTGCACTGACAGTGTGGAGCCTGTTTGGGATTCTTTCTCTCCCTCTCTCTGCCCCTTCCCTGAATGCTCGCTCTCTCTCCCTCTCTATCAATAATAATAATAATAATAATAAAATAAACTGTAAACTCCCTAAGGGCAGGAGAAAAAAAAAAAAACACGAGGGGCACAGGGTGGCTCATTTGGTTAAGGGTTAAAGGTCTGACTTTGGCTCAGGTCATGATCTCAAAGTTCGTGAGTTTGAGCCCCATATCGGGCTCTGTGCTGACAGCTCAAAGCCTGGAGTCTGCTTCGGATTCTGTGTCTCATTCCCTCTCTGCCCATCCCCCGTTGCACTCTGTCTCTTTCTCAAAAGTAAACATTAAACAAGCAAACAAACAAACACCATCACCACCCCCCACAACAAACCCTCTGAATTATCTTCTCACAACCAACATAATGATTGAAAACAATGCCAGAACATATTAATGACTACAATTTATTTATGGCACGGAGCAAGAATTTCAAACCATAAATAAGAAGACCTTGTGTGGCCCAGTTCAGTTGTGCAGCCCCCCCGACTTGACATCACAGAGGCAGAGAGGAGAACCCAACTGTTCTACTATCCAAAATGAGGTGGTCACCCTGGTTCCTAAGTCCATGGAAAACACATCAGCCATGTTGGCTGCTCTCTGGTTATGGCTGCCTGTCTTCTCTGAAGCTAAGAGGCTTCTTCCCCCTTCACATTTGGAGAAAGAAAACCTAACACTGCAGAGCAATGAAATTCATCTTCTTCAGGCAAATGTAGCAGGGAGCCTCCTGGCTTCAAAAGCAAGGGTCACCGTTCCCCTTGGGGTCTTCCTTGCCTTAGGCAGTCAAGGCCACAGAAGGAAGGAATTCCCTTTGTTAGTCCTGGCACAGACCAGAGTGAGTCCTGAGCGGCCTCTTCTGCTTGCCAGGCACCCTCCCCATCCCCTTCTTCCCTCTCATTAGAAAACCTCTCATATCACCACTTAACTTTTTTGACTGATTATACTTCAAGGTAAATGAATTCCAATGCTTCATCCCAGCCAGGTGTTCACTTTTATGCACTTAATCACTGAGGACAGATTGTGGTACCCTCTCTCAATACTGCTGTTTTGGCCAGCAGCAAGTAGCTGGAGGGCAAATTTTCAGGGAATGGTTGAGCACTGTTTCCCGGAAATAGAAGGGATATGGTAGGTGGGAGCAAGAGCCAAAGCAAAGTGGCACCTGAGGGACTGGAGCCCTTGTTCTCCAGCACAAATATCCCAACTGCCATACAGGGTCAGCCTGAATGTCAAGAGCATGCCTTGGGGCGCCTGGGTGGTTCAGTTGGTTGAGCGTCCCACTTCGGCTCAGGTCATGATCTTGCGGGTTCATGGGTTCAAGCCCCGCCTCAGGCTCGCTACTGTCAGCGCGGAGCCCCCTTTCAGATCCTCTGTCGCCCTTTCTTTCTGTCCCTCCCCTACATGTGCTCTCTCTCTCTCTCAAAGTAAATAAACATGGGGGCAACTATGTGGCTTAGTCGGTTAAGCGTCCGACTTCAGTTCAAATCATGATCTCATGGCTCGTGAGTTCAAGCCCACTTCATGCTCTGTGCTGACAGCTCAGAGCCTAGAGCCTGCTTCGGATTCTGTGTCTCCCTCTCTCTCTGCCCCACCCCTGCTTGCACTGTGTCTCACTCTCTCAAAAGGAAATAAACATTCAAAAAAAATTTTTCTTTTTAATTTTTTTTTTTAACGTTTATTTATTTTTGAGACAGAGAGAAACAGAGCATGAACAGGGGAGGGGCAGAGAGAGAGGGAGACACAGAATCTGAAACAGGCTCCAGGCTCTGAGCTGTCAGCACAGAGCCCGACACGGGGCTTGAACCTACGGACCGTGAGATCATGACCTGAGCTGAAGTCGGACCCTCAACCGACCAAGCCACCCAGGCACCCCTCAAAAAAAATTTTTAATAAAAAAATCAACATAAACATAAAAAAAACCACAACTTGTCCTTTCCTACACACACCAGTGCCACACCAGATGCCAGGATCCTGGGCCCATTAGGACACACAGGGGTGTCTCTGGTTATCACAAAAACTCAGGAGGACCCCCAGCATTTCCCAGGACTCCTTACTCATCTTTTCAAACTGGACAGAGGGTGGTAGGTCACTCGATCAATGCTTTTTGTTGGATTACACAAATATCCAGTGATTTCCCTAAATGAGCAGCTTCTTATAAACAGAGTTGGAAAACACAGCTTAGGTCTAAGGCCACAATACAGCCTTTTACCTCAACTTACTGTGTCCAAGAAGTCAGGGTAATGAGGGGCGCCTGCCTGGGTGGCTCAGTTGGTTAAGCACCCAACTTTGGCTCAGGTCATGATCTCACCATTCATGAATTCGAGCCCTGAGTCAGCCTCTGTGGACAGCACAGATCCTCTGTCCCCCTCTCTGTCTGCCCCACCCCCATTCTCTATCTCTCTCTACCCCCTCAAAAATAAACATTAAAATTTTTTTTTAAAAAAGAGGCATAATGAAAAAGGCTATAGCCTATAATTAAGGATATCAAGAACTGTCAACAGGGCAGTTTCCTAAAAAGGGGGTGTGACTGAGCCAGCATTACTGGCTACCTTTGGAAGGAGGGCTGTGACTGGAACCTGATATCTGGGGGGAAGAGATGCATTGGCTTTGCACTACACTTACATATATGAGGGGACTACCTTTTTTTATGAAAATGTTCAAATGTGCACAAAAAACAGAACAGTATCATCAACTCTTATCTCTTCAACCCTACGTAATTCAGTGTGTCATTTCTCTAACAGAAGGACACTTTCTTTTAAATGTTTATTTATTTTTGAGAGAGAGTGAGCAACTGTGAGCAGGGGACCGCGCTGTCAGCACAGAGCCGACACGGGGCTCGAACTGACGAACCGTGAGATCATGACCTGAGCTAAAATGGAGAGCCGGTCACTTAACCAACTGAGCCACCCAGACATCCCAGCACATTTTCTTACATAAGAGAACACCACAGCTGCCCTTAAAAAAATTCCTAGATATCATCTGGCATCCAGTTTCATATTCAATCCTGAAAGAAGAGACATGTTTTTATTTTGCGTGGATAACAGGCAAACTGGTAATACTGAAAAATCGGTTATAGCATCACTGACTGTAGATACCAAACAACTGTAAAAGAGAAACAAAACTTAGGAACATTTGGTAATTAACACTAATCACAATGATTTATTCAACTGTCTGACACTTATCCCCAGTAACCACAGATCATAATAACAATTATGCATGTCATTAAATGTTCACGGGAGTACAGCTGGAATCAAATAAAATGGACATGAATAGGGACAACATCTGCTTGCAAATTTACAAGAAAATTGTTTGCTTCCGACAAAATCAAAACGACCTAGATCATCCGAGTTCAGACCCAAGGAAGGGTAGTTTCTATCAAGAGAACCAAAACACTTTGGACTTCATCAAACTCCTACCTTTTCTCATTATCTTTGCAATGATACATTATGCTCTTGGCTAGGTGGAGAAAACGCTGATCCCAAATCAGCTGAATTACAGACCCAGCGCACCTGTTCTGGCATCTCTGAGAAGGAGCTCATTTCCCATGAACGTGACAGAGTGGGAAGGGCAGGTTTTCGTACTGTTTAAGAACACTTCGTCCTCCCTACCCCTCCCTAAATGCACTTCAGTTTGCAGGACTGCACATAGGTGAGGGTGCAGAAAACTGACCTGGAGCAAATTCCTTCTGTGACTCGGTTTGTCATTTGGGGGACACTGATGGTTACATGAGAAGGCTTTCTGTCATGCTAGTGCACTACCTGTGTGACAAATTTGCGTGGTCCTTTCTAAATCCAGGTATAGTGGCACCTGGGTGGCTCAGTTGGTTAAGTGTTCAACTCTTGATTTCAGCTCAGGTCCTGATCTCAGGGTTCGTGAGTTTGAGCCCTGTGTCGGGCTCTGTGCTGACATCACAGAGCCTGCTTGGGATTCTCTCTCTCTCTCTCTCTCTCTCTCTCTCTGTCCCTCCCTTGCTCTCGCTGTCTATCAAAAGTAAATTTTAAAAACATGATAAATGAATCAATCCAGATATAAAAGGATACATTTAGTTAGAAGGCAAAAGGGTCCAACAGAAGGTGAGGGAGCTCTGTGCACCTAAGTCTCCATTCCCTAGCAGTTGGTGTTTGCCATGAAAGCAGCACAGATCTCTGTCTCATCCTCTCCAGTGCTGGTGGCCACTTGGTTCTTTGGACACAGAATCTGCTGAACTCAAGGACCCCAACCTGCCCCAGGGATCAACAGCTGGGCTTAGAGCCCTTCTGACAAAACCATCCCTGTAATGTTGACTTGACTTTTTAGTAAGGTTGTAAGTATAACTGGGCGGGTTTTGTTAAGTTTACATTAGCCTAAGCCTTCTGCACAAGGGGAGGGAGGAAGAGAGGAAGGTGAGAAGACAGGCAGGCAGGCTGGGCTTGGAAGTGGGACTCTCTGAACCTGAAACACTAGAGAGCCCGTTAAAGGCTTTGGGTCTGACAGCCCAGCTTCCCCATTCCACGGCAGCTATAAACAGAATATAATTATACTTAACAGAAGCCACCTGCATTTTGAAGTTGCCCTAAATTTAAAGCTTCTGGGAGAGTTAATTAAATTTAATGAAAACCAAAGCCGCTAAACAAAGATGTATTGTAGCTCCCACTTAGGTATTCCTGAAGAAATTAAGTAGCCGTCATGAAGACCTACCTCACCTTTCCCATTTAAACCTCTGGATATTAACGCCCTAAGTCCATAAATAAGGTAATGCGGTCTTCTTTTCGTTAGCTAATAACACTGTCAAACTGCTCATCCGTTCCTGTAGAAAGCAAGTAAAACAAAATTAGAAGGGAAAAGAGGAGGAGAAAAGAAGGAAAGCTATCCTGAGCATGACACGGGGTAATATCCTAACTGACTTCCCATCCCTAAAGCCCCTCCACCCTCTCCACCCCACACCCAAGTGGCATCTCTTTAGTCTGTGAGAAAACTGTATGTTATTTGCCATTGCAGAGCAATGCAGATCAGGATGGATACCTGTAAATCACAGCACCGGAACATGTGGCTTGCTATGCTCTTGTGGTCATCTTATTTAACCCAGACTATTTCTATGTAGATGCCATGGTGACCCTTTGGGTGGAGTTTAGCAGTAGGCTGGTAGACGGTAAAAGGTGACACCAGGCAGAAACTTTTTTTTAAGTTAATTTGCTTATTTTTGAGAGAGGCAGAGATAGCATGAGTTGGGGAGGGGCAGAGAGCAAGGGAGAGAGAGAATCCCAAGCAGGCTCCACGCTGCCAGCGCAGATCCCCACGAAACCACAAGATCACGACCTGAGCTGAAACCAAGAGAAGGACGCTTAGCCAACGGAGCCACCAGGTGTCCCAGCAGAAAACTTTTGTCTAGAAGAAGGACAGGAAGAGGAGGAGGTGAAGTGACCTTATCTGCCTGCACAGAGGGTAACCAGACAGTCCGGGACAGGGTGCTCAAATATTAATGTGCATCACAATCCCCTGGGGAGCTTGTTAAAACATAGATTGCTGGACCTTACTCCCAGAGTTTCTGACTCAGGGGGTTTGGAGTGGGGCCCCAGAACTTGCCTCTCTAATACATACGCAGATGCTGACTGATATTGTGGTCCGCCAGACCATATTTTGAGACCCACTGATCTAACATGTAGTGTCTCCAAAGTCTAGAAAACAGAGGCATTTTTTAAGAAGTGTTTTGGTATTGGGTCAATCCAATCCAAAAAGCACAACACAGTGTTGAGAAAACTAAGCCGCCAATGACAGGAAGTAGGCAGGTAATGGCTGAGTCCCAGACATCTGCCCCATCTGGCAGACCCATCAGTATCAGGTGAGGTGAGCAAGCCTCCCCCTTGAAAGGTGAAAAGAGATGGGTGGGGTCCTACAGCCACTATCTAGCTGCTGGAATCAGATTACGACCTCAGCCCTTAGGGGAACCAAGAATAAGCTGTGGAGGGTCCCCATGGGCTGAGGAATGAATTTGGGACAGACTGCTTCAGGTCAAGGAAGCTGGGAGCATCTCCTACCTATGAAAAAACCTGACCCTCCAGGAATATGCATTCCCCTCCTGGCATCAGAACCTACCCTCTCCCCACCCATGTCCACAAATGTGCCAGCTCTTTACAATTCCTCTATAATTAAGCAAAATACCCGAATCACTAAAGTCCACACTCATCTGCCTACAATTAGAGCCCTGTACACCAGTTTAATGAATGATAAGGCACAGAACCATAAGGCAAAGTCACTAAAACACTTTCATGTTCACTGTCACATGACTCTTCAAACCACCCCATGAGATGTACCAAGAGAACAGGCAAGATAAAGTAAAGGATTCTCAGGCATCACAGGACTGGCCCTCAGACCCACGACTGTGTGAAGTCGAGGCCGGCCTCCTGATTCCAAGCCTGGCCTTTTGACTGCAAGTCTAGTATTTTTCCCCCCATTAGACCACACTCCCTCCCATTTAAAAAGGATTTGAGGGGCACCTGGATGGTTCAGTCAGTAAAGCGTCCGACTTCGGCTCAGCTCATGATCTCGCAGTTCATGAGTTCAAGTCCCGCATCGGGCTCTCTGCTGTCAGCACAGAACCTACTTCAGATCATCTGTCCCCCTCTCTCTCTCCCTCAAAAATAAATAAACATTAGGGGGGAAAAAACACTTATGTAAAAATAAATAAATAAATAAATAAATAAATAAATAAATAACATTAAAAGGATCTGAACCAACTCTACAGAACAGAAGAAACTTAATCTCTCCTGCTTCATTAAGCAAACACCCAAATCAACAGATTATCCAACAAGCATATTTCATCACTGCACTGAACTTTATAACACTTAGCTTAGTCCATTTCCCCACGGAAAGGGAAGTCCCTCCCCTGCCTTAGGAAAAACAGAATTCTCCATCCCTAGAGGTAACCAAGCAAAGGAACGTTGCAGAATTACTCACCAGGTACATTAAAAAGGGGATTCAAGTATTCAGTGGGATGGATATTGACAGATATGGCTATTGATTCTATTGATTATAAATTCTCTTAATTTCTTCATTAGGCTATTCATTAAAAAACACTCAAGGGGCACCTGGGTGGCTCAGTCTGACTTTGGCTCAGGTCATGGTCTCACAGTTCATGAGTTTGAGCCCCACATTGGGCTCTCTGCTGTCAGCACAGAGCCTGCTTCAGATCCTCTGTCCCCCTCTCTCTCTGTGCCTCGCCTGCTCACATTCTCAATCTCTCTCTCTCTCTCAAAAATGAATAAACATTTTTTAAAAATTAAAAAAAAAGTATTTAAAAAAACACAATATCCCTATCACCCTCTCTGTCACTTTTTTTAAAATTTTATTTATTATTTTGAGAGAGAAAGAGAGACAGAGACAGAGAGACAGAGAGAGAGACAGAGAGAGAGAGAATCCCAAGCAGGCTCTGTCCTGTCAGAACAAAGCCCAATGCAGGGCTCGACCTCAGGAACCATGAGATCATGACCTAGATGAAAGAAACTGAGTCAGATACTTAACCGATTGAGCCACCCAGGTGCCCCACCCTCTCTGTAACTTTTAGGTGCAAAATGTTTCTGTGGGCACACTAATTTCAAAGGACCATGAAAGCCTGGTATTTTTGTCGCAACAATGAACATAAATGACAACGTATTTTTTCATACTTGCCAGCTAGTTCATTTTTGTCAAGTGGAAGAACACAGTAAGATATTTCTTACTGGAATCCATGGGTTTGGAATTCCAAAATTAGAACAATCCTAATACCTCACAACCCCAAATGTGTGTATTTCTTTTCCAATGGTATCTTTGCTATTTGAAAGTGTTATCTTTAATCTTCTTTAATGTATCCGTCCTCCTTTTCTATTGTTCTCACTGTCAAGTTTTCAAATAAATGTCCATATGCATCAACTCTGTGATGTTCATTATAAAGTCTGCAAATTTTTAGTACAATCATTATAAAAAATTCTGCCTGTTAAACCCGAGTATGAGTATGGATACATGAATATTTTTTTAATATGAAATTTATTGTCAAATTGGTTTCCATACAAAACCCAGGGCTCATCCCAACAGGTGCCCTCCTCAATATCCATCACCCACCCTCCCCTCCCAACCCCCATCTACCCTCAGTTTGTTCTCAGTTTTTAAGAGTCTCTTATGTTTTGACTCCCTCCCTCTCTAACCTTTTTTTTTCCTTCCCCTCACCCGTGGTCTTCTGCTAAGTTTCTCAGGATCCACAGAAGAGTGAAAACATATGGCATCTGTCTTTCTCTGCCTGACTTATTTCACTTGCCATAACACTCTCCAGTTCCATCCACGTTGCTACAAAAGGCCACATGTCATTCTTTCTCTTTGCCAAGTAGTATTCCATTGTATATATAAACCACAACTTCTTTATCCATTCATCAGTTGATGGACATTTAGGTTCTTTCCATAATTTGGCTGTTGTTGAAAGTGCTGCTATAAACATTGGGGTACAAGGGCCCCTATGCATCAACACTCCTGTATCCCTTGGGTAAATTCCTAGCAGTGCTATTGCGATACATGAATATTTTAAATGGAAAGCCCATCAAGACAGCGTGCCACGTAGAGTTAGGAGACGAGTGATCTAAGTTTGACTCCCGGCACCACTACATCCTAAGTCTGTGACTTTGGCAAAGTTTCCTCTCTGGGAAAAAAAAAAAAAATGAAGAAAACTGCACATAAATCACAGGAATAAAATGCAATAATGTCGGGGGTCGGGGGGCGCCAGCATAATGGATAAGGCAGCATTTTACCATGATGAAAAATGAAAACTATGTGTGTCCAAATCCCAGATCTGCCACTTGACAGTGATATGATGGTGAGCAAGTGATTTAACCTCCCCAAACCTGTTTCCTCATCTTTGTAATGGGGGTCATCATATAATCTACCTCACAGGTTTGTTGTGACGACTGGCTGGGATGGTGCTTGTAAAACTCTTGGCACAGACTGCTCCCTTTCCCAGCATCATTTTCCCCAGGGTCCTCAGGTCTTCCTATGCACCTCTCTCCCTATCTTGCCATCCTACGTGGCCCAGAAGGAGATACTACATGTAAGCTAGATGCTGAAGCCTCTCAGGGAAAGAAATGTATCTGTTGAGGTATGTACAGTGGAATCCTTGTTATCTGTGAAGAGAAACTCCCAAATGGCCTGGTTGAGAAATGAGCCAAACCATTGGATATGACAAAGGGGGAGAGCATTGAGCTTCCAGGGGCATGAGAGGTGAGCAGAGATGTGAGAGGAGCCATCCCATTGGGGAATGGCCAAGGCACTTGGACAGTGGGAATGGCCAAGGCACTTTTAAGAGCCAGAGGGTCTAGTATATGCCATGAGTAGCCAGTTGGGCTAAGCTGTAAGGTAAGCCCTCTGTGTTCATCCAAGTGTTTCGGTATCTGCCCAGTACACATAATTACCTTGAGTGTGTGTGGAGAAAATGTCAACAAAAGTGAATGCTGCTCCAAATTTAGTTTCAGGGCAGAAAGGAATGGCTGAGCTGGGTGAAATGAGAGATTATGATCCAATGGAATCAGAAAATCATATCAAAAGGTGACTGGAAAAGCCATTAAAACTCCCCAAGAATACTTGGGCGCATTGGTGGGGACACTGGATTTCTCATTGTAAGCAGGATGGAAATTCTGGATTTAATTATTAAGGAGGGGTGATGGATAGTGCTGGAAAACTTGGGCCTGACCCCCTTCACCTATCAAGACTGCTAACAGCTTAGTTGTGCCATTTTCCCCTTTTCATCACTAGCTTTTAACTGGACATATGTATGATTCTTACTCAATGAAGTGAAATATTTGATTCCAAAGCAACGTTGGAAAGTGCATGCTCATAGGGTTCTGGAAATCTTGAAGCAAGACAACCTTCTGGCAGTGACCTAGTCCCTGCTCATAACAGCTAGGGAACCAGCCTGGGGAGTGGCATGCCCAGATCTCACAGCTCATTCCAGCAGTAAATGGACTGGAGCTCACAGCCACAGGCAGCCATTCCCCTCCTTATCGCTGGGCTGGTTTGTTTCACGTCAGAAAGGGAATAAAAATGAGCCTGAGTGTGTAAGGTGGCTCACAAAACCAGGCAGCTCTTCCTAGTTCCCTGCAGACGTTCCAGAGAAGAGACACTAGTGATTCCACTTCAGCAACAATCTGTTTCAACTACACCAATCAACTATGTCAATATGTTATTAGATCTGGTAACTCTGACGACAAATGAATGTTCTTTTGAGGATAAAATATCATGATGAGACTCATTCTTTGACATAGAAAAGTGAGATGAAGTATGAAAACAGGCCCATTGGACTATCAGAGCTTCTCAAGTTTCGGGGCACCTGAGTGGCTCAGTCGGTTAAGCAGCGGATTCTTGATTTCAGCTCAGGTCACGATCTTACGGTTTGTGAGATCAAGCCCTGTATTGGGCTCCATCCTGACAGGGTGCTGAGACTGCTTCTGATTCTCTCTCTCCTCTCTTTCTGCCTCTCCCCTGTTTGTAGTTGCTCTCTCTCAAAATCAATAAATACCCTTCTAAAAATATTAAAAAAAAAACAAACTTCTCAAGCTTTCATTTGCTTCTCTGTGTCTTGAACTGATTTTCTGGTGAGTTGAAACAAAACGAACACAAGTTTAGAAAATCGAATGCCTTTACAAAGAATACAAGACTAAGCAATTTTTGTGGTTGTAGTCTAATTATCGAGTATGTGCTTAAACTAAATGTCACTGAATGTATGAAATAAAAATGAACTAAACGTTTTAATTAACTTCATTTGGAGATTTTAAACCTGTGATTTTTACAGAATGGCTGAATGATAAAGCCATAACTCCCACAGTGGTGCGATACATTTTTAATAGTAATAACTGCACTTTCAAGGTATACAAAGAAGTCAACGATGAGCTACTCTATAGAACTTGAAATTTGGGGCACCTGGGTGGCTCAGTCAGTTGAGCGTCTGACTTCGGCTCAGGTCATGATCTCACGGTCCGTGAGTTGGAGCCCAGCATTGGGCTCTGTGCTGACAGTTCAGGGCCTGGAGCCTGCTTTGGATTCTGTGTCTCCCTCTCTCTGCCCCTCCCCTGTTCATGCTCGGTCTCTCTCTCTCTCTCTGTCAAAAATAAATAAACATTAAAAAAATAAATAAAAATAAAAAAGAACTTGAAATTAACAGACCATGTCTCACGCCTCTAAGTATTTGCCTGGATAATAGAGTTATAAACCTAA
Source organism: Panthera uncia (assembly GCF_023721935.1). NCBI lineage: Eukaryota > Metazoa > Chordata > Mammalia > Carnivora > Felidae > Panthera > Panthera uncia. The sequence goes on along the minus strand of NW_026057577.1, from coordinate 14,495,233 downwards.
TTAAATTCAAGAGAAAACTTGACTGTCAACTATAAGATTTTATCAGAAAAAGACAAAAGATATTTGTTTGGGTATTAGAGGAGGTGTGATGGTCCAGGAGAGAGGACTCCCCAAGGTATTGTAAAAAGAAAGTTAGGGGAAAGAACTTTAAAACATCGAGGAGCTAGAGGGGAATAAGCCAGGGGCACGTTTTCAACCCTGCAAGGAAAATCAGAAATAAAACATGTCCAACATAAAGGGGCTTCTCTGGTCCATGTAATTCTATAATACCCAGCATTCTCCTATTTCATCTTTAGAGAATTTTCTATAATTCCAAAGTTATAGAGTTAAAGTCCTGCTGGCATTATAGATCAGCACTCCTCTGAGCTCCATTCAGTTTAATTTTTAAAAAATTATTTTTAATATTTATTTTTATTTTTGAGAGAGAGAGAGAGAGACAGAGTGTGAGTGGGGGGGGAGGGGCAGAGAGACAGGGAGACACAGAATCTGAAACAGGCTCCAGGGTCTGAGCTGTCAGCACAGAGCCCAACCTGGGGCTCGAACCCACAAACCGCGAGATCAGGACCTGAGCCGGAGTCAGACACTTAACTGACTGAGCCGCCCAGGCATCCCACATTCAGCTTAATTAAGGGGTCTAAGTCAAATCAGATGATGTACCAAAGATAGGGATGGAGGTTTAGAGATATCGCTTCGAATGCATAGAATAAACACAAAGTAGGAGTGGGCGACCTTGTTTCTTGGTGTGACATTCATGAGTCTCCCAGGGTGATCTGGCACAATTCATTATCTTCTGAGTTACATGGCCATCTGCCAAATCAGGTTTTTTTAATTGTCAACTCTAAGGAGTTAGAAGCTAACAATTCACATGGAGGAAAAATACATATTTCTCCTTTTTTAAGTTTATTTATTTATTTTTGAGAGAAAAAGAAAGGGGCAGAGAAAATCCCAAGCAGGTTCCACGCTGTAAGCTCGAACTCGCAAACAGTGAGTTAGTGACCTGAGCCGAAATCAAGAGTCAGACACTTGACCGACTGAGGCACCCAGGTGCCCTCATATTTCTTTTTTTAAGATTATATTATTTTTTAAATAATCTCTACACCCAATGTGGGACTCAAACTTACAACCCCGAGATCAAGAGTCGCATGTTCCACCAAATGAGTCAGAGAGGTATCCCAGAATACATATTTCTGGAACAACTCCTAGGCAAATATATATTCTCTAATTAATTTTAAAAATGCAACTGGGGGCACCTGGGTGGCTCAGTCGGTTAAGCATCTGATTTCAGCTCAGGTCATGATCTCACAGTTTGTAGGTTCAAGTCCCGCGTCAGGCTCTGTGCTGACAGCTCAGAGCCTGGAGGCTGCTTTAGATTCTGTGTCTCCCTCTCCCTTTGCCTCTCCCCCACTTGTGAGTGCTCTCGCGCTCTCTCTCTCTCTCTCTCTCTCAAAAATAAATAAACATTAAAAAAAATTTAATGCAATTGAATTCAAACCTGAGACATCATGGAACATGTGCTAAAGAATAGTAATTTCTTTAAATGATAATATCTTAAGACATAACAATAAAATTGCATTCACTCTTCAATGGAACTAGCTCCATAATGTCAGATATTCTGTCTTCCTTGTTCACATCTGGATCTCCAATGCCCAGTACACATTAGGAGTCCAATGAATACTCCTTGACTGAGGATCCATTAATGGTCTTGAAAATTGTTCTCTGGGAAACAATTTCTGCTACTGCTTCCATATTAAGCTGAAGGGTGAAGAGTGAGGGGAAACAATTTGTTCCATCCAGTGTGTCCTTACCTCCACAGGCCAATAAAACTGAGTACTCTGAATTAGGCAGAAGAAAAAGAAGGGAGGTCTATTTTCACTGGGGACAGTGGGCAAGAAAGTCGTGGTACCAACACCCCAATCTCTAATCTCCCAATCAGAACTCAAAGGTAAAACACACTTTCACTGTCCATGTGTCCTCCGTTGGGACACAGGCAAACGTGAAGGCTCACTTTGGGTTGAGGCTTGGCTGTCATTGGACCCAGCTTCAGGTGATTATTCACAAAGGTCAGGACGACTGGGTGACTCAGTAGGTTAAGCGTCCAACTTTTGATTTTGGCTCAGGTCACGATCACACGATTCATGAGATTGAGCCCCACATCGGACTCTGCACTGACAGATTAGAGCCTGCTTGGGATTCTGACTCTCTCTGCCCCTCCCCTGCTCATCCTTGCTCACTCTCTTTCTCTTAAAATAAATAAACTTAAAAATATTTTTTTAAGTCAAAGATTCAACTCAAACACACAACACTACGGATTTTCTTACAATACACTGGGTGAACAGGACTGTTATGTTCTGATCATGAACCCACTTCCAATCAGAAACAGGGACCAGCCCCCAGACACAGGGCACGTACCTCTTGTCCAATTTACTGCCACAGCCACCTCATTTGAATCAGACATCTGAGTCTTAATTGCTTCAATTGCTTTTTCTTGTTCGGTGATACAAAACGTAGTAACGCTAAGCAATGAAAGCCTTGCTGCTGTCAGCAGGGAATGACTTTGCTTAAGGCCATCGCTTTTGGTTTTTTTTATGACAAAACTCACCGTTATGGACACGCTGACACCTGCCTTCCTTGCCTCACCTCCCCAAGTGAGACAAGCCTACAGGGAACCTGCCAGCTGTAAAGCCGCTCTTACCATCTGACCCAGGACCCAGTAAGTAATTCCACTCCTGAAAGTTTTAGTCTAAGAAAACAACTCCGAGGAAGGGCAATGTTTACAACAGCACTGTGTAAACAGGGCGGAGGCTCATGAATGTTGACGGGGATGAAAAGCGAAGATCGAGGTGATACCTGAGTTGCTGGTTTGGAAAACTTGAGTAGGTGCCGGTGCCTCTCACAGATACAGGGAATGCGCAACTCAGGCTGGTAAGAGCTGGTAACTGTGTGTGCCTGGCAGTTTTAACTGCCTGGGTGTGTGAGTGGGAGAGGGTCTTGCGTACTTCCATAATTGTTTACAGCAAGAAGGAATGACAGTCTTAAATACTGTTTTCTTTTTTGTTATTATTCATTTATTTTGAGAGAGAGGAGAGGGAGAATCCCAGCGAGGAATCCCATGCAGGGCTCAAACCCATAAACCACGAGATCGTGACCTGAGCGGAAACCAAGAGTCGGAGGCTTAACCGACTGAGCCACCCAGGCGCCCCTTAAGTACTGTTTTCTTAACTGGCACTCAATATCTACCCCAGGCCCCATCCTATAGGCCAAATCCAACCCCCGACCTGTTTTTGTACAAGTTTGTACCTTTTTTAACAAAGGTGTTTAAAAAAAAAAAAAGTAGTAACATCAAAAGACATTATGGAATACAAAGCTGAGCTGTTCAATATTCCTTCAAAGGACTCTTCCTCGATGTGATACTTTTTAGTCTGTTTTTCTGGTTCAATTTTACATCTTCTTCCATTATACCTCCAGAAACTTCCCCCAGTCAATGCTGCCCCAAGCAACACACAGCTTTTTCTGCTTGTGTATTTTGTTATTCTCGTCAGCTGTGGATAATTTATGTAGCCAAGGTTCTTAAAACAGAGGTTCAGGGGGTGCTTCGGTAGCTCAGTTGGTTGAGTGTCTGACTTCAGCTCAGGGCATGATCTCTTGGTTGGTGGGTTTGAGCCCCGTGTCACGCTCTGTGCTGACAGCTCAGAGCCTGGAGCCTGCTTCAGATTCTGTGTCTGCCTCTCTCTCTGCTCCTCCCCTGCTTGTGCTCTCTCTCTCTCTCACAAAAATAAACATTTTAAAAAATTAAAAAATAAAATAGATACACCGACTTCTGTGAGAAGTCAACAGTATTAATAAGAACAGTTTCACACAGGTGCACACTTGAAAAGTTTAAGGATATAGAGGAGTTTACCAGGTGATGAAGTTTAAAAAAAAAAAAAAAGAGCTAAGGAGTCTTTGCAGAGGGACCATTGTGATTTGGTTTCCCAGCATTCTCGATTTCCTCAGACATCACACCTGATGAGCTCTTGGGCCATGAGGTTCGGGGAAAGGATCCCATGGATGTTAACAGAGTTAACAGGGCAGCTCTGAGACAGCTATCCTTAGAAAGGTTTGCCTGCAAGGTTGGCCCTCGGCTGGCATGTGGGAACTTAGATTTCAGGAGGGCTCCCCCATTCCCTGAGAAAGCGGCTCCCTGTTCCCAAACTGTACCAGGGGGTTTATGCTAAATATACCTGCTTTCCTTCTATGAATCTGGAATTCTGCTACGGGGTCTGGCAAGACGAGCCTGTGTGACAAGCCTCCCAGTGAAAACCCTGGACACTGAGTCTTGATAGACATTTTACACGTGTTGTCACGATTTGATGCTGGGGGGATTAAGCGTGTCTTGTGTGACTCCATGGGAAAAAAAAAAGTCTTGAAAGCTTGTACCTGATTTCCTCTGGACTTCACTCAATGCAGCCTCTTCCTTTTTCTGCTTTTGTTTTGTATTTTTGATGTAATAAATTGTAGTCTTGAGTGTGGCTGTATGCTGAGTCCCACGAGTCCTCCCAGCAAATCATCAAAACCAGGGGAGTCGGGGACCTGCCAACACACTACCCTCAGCCATACGTTTGGGTCCTGATAGATGCATGCATAGCCAACATCTCTATCGAGGTGATCCGAGGATTGGCTTCTGACTCCAGCATGGCTAGTGAGACCAGATGAGGCCTTCCCTGGCGTTCTGAGAGAACCCAGCGTTCTTTATTCTGCTGGTTGATGTGGGATGGGACTGTGAGGCTGCACCTGGTGGTTGCCTTCTTATGACCAAACAAGAACAACCTGGAGTTACCAGGGAGGGTACCACGTGGAGCCTGCTGATAAGGCAGGCACAGAAGGCAAGGAATTGGGCCAGGATCACAATCAATTGCTTGATCAAGCCCCTTCAAAGACAGTCCTACCCTTCTAGATGTTTCCTCTGTTACGCAGGCAAGTTGTGTTACCAGTGTGAACTAGTTTTATTATTGGCCACCGCAAAGATCCCAACTGATGCGACACTGAACCATGCCAGAGTCTGACGGAGAGAAGACTAAGTGAGAACCCTGTCAGGTTTCTGAGTTGGGAAGTCACATATGTATTCAGGTGTGTGTACTAGTAAGGCCCCTCTGGTGGGCAGGAGGTGCGTGGTGAGAAACTGGAGACCAGTGGGAACACCACTAAATGAGCTATCCACTAAGAGGGTATACATGGTAGCGGCAACTGGAAAACCCTGGAAGATTCAGTAAATGGAAGTGAAGGATTGGATGTGGGGGGTGAGCACTAGAAAAGTCGAAGATGACTGGTTTCTTAGTTTGCCTCAGCAAAAGGTGGTGTTCTTTTGCTTTGTTTATTTGAGAGAGAGAGAGAGAGAGAGAGAGAGAGAGAGAGAGAATCCCAAGCAGGATCCCCACTCAGTGCAGAGCCCCATGCGGGGCTCAAACTCACGAACCACAAAATCCCGACCTGAGCTGAGATCAAGAGTCTGACACTTACCCGACTGGGCCACCTAGGTGTCCCTAAGAGGTGATGTTCTTTACTAAGGCAACAAGAATACATGCGCATTTAGGGGTGGAGGGGAAGACGACGTGTTGACCTGCACAGTAACCGGAGGACAACAGCCTCGTAAGGACTTGTAACTGTGGGTGGGACTGTGGGATTATGGAAGGAGCGTAACTAAAATACAGGTTCAGGGGCACCAGCACTCAGGCGATGGGTGAAGATATGAGAGGAGATGAAACCATCCAGGAAGAAAATGTCTTCCAAAGGGTGGTCAGGCCTGAAACCTCAATCCTGATCCTACAGAGATGGGTAGATAGGAGAAATTATAGAAGAGACAAAGAGAAAACAGGGAGACTAACCCATGGGTTCATTAATAAGTTAATATATTTCTTAATGAAAGATAAAAGGGAAATGATGAATTAAGGAGGACAGTGTATTCCACAGTATGAAGATTACAGAAAAAGTTAAGGAGCACAAAGACAAAGAAGAAGCCGCTCAATCTGGATAACAGCCTCTCTCTGACCTTTGAGACTGACAGAGAAAGGTTAGGAAGATAATTAAAACATCTCTTTCTTAACATGCTTTAAAGATGTAGGGTCTACATTCAACACTCTCATCAGTGTGTGGCATTTGATTCATTTTAACATACTGTTTCTATTTGAAAGGACACTAAGCTCTTCCAAGCTCAAGAGCAACAACGGCTATGACAAAAGACCAACGTTAAAAGGCTGCCCCTTTAAAAAACAAATTCAACTGGTGTAACAAAAAATCACTCTGAATTATAGTTTTAGGATACCATACAGAGATCGTGAGGCTGAGGCATAACTTCTAGGTCTTCTCTGCATCCTGCTCATTCATTAAGCCAACAATCCTGAGGCGTGCCTTCGTGTTCCCCCACTGTGCTAAATGTTCCAATTCCATGTTTCTGAGACCGTTTCCCTTGATCCCTGAGCCTTCTGAAGCGAAGTGCCAGGCCACGCTGCCCGAAGCCCTATTTGGGACTGAAGATGGTCCCCCAGCTCCTGAGCAAGTCAACAGAGGTCTCTGAGCACACTCGTCGGCCCCAGGTCACAGTCTGTCCGTAGGCCGGGCCGTAATCGGTGACTGGTTAGCGCAGGGCAATGCTGACGGGCACCAGAGCCTCCTCTGTTCTCTCTCTGCCTCCTCTGCTTACCACTCTCCACCCAGGCGTTGATCCCACATCTCCAAATATATTCCTGCCTGGAGATCTCCACGTCAAAGCCCGGTGGCCAGGGAACGCAGCCCGTAACAGCCCTCTCCGCACACATGTTCTCGGCCGCACTCCACAACTGGAATTCACTCCATCTCCGACCTCGGCATCCCACTTGCTGGTCGCCTCTGCGGCCGACCCATCAAAAGGGCATCTCCTCGGCACACATCATCCGAGCTAAAATGGTGGGGGAAAACACCAGTGTGACAGCACTTGCCTGTGACCTATTTCTGATTTGAGAGTGCTGATTAAACAAGAAAATTCTTATGTTTGGTAGATTTACAGGCATTCTATGAAAATAAAAAAATTTCAACAAAACCGAGGTGAGAAGAAGGAAAACTATTTGGGAACATAAAGACCTTTTTCCTGCTTTAAAGCAGAACACTGTCATAGCAAAGTATGGAAAAATAAGTGAATACATGTGACAATTCATGTTAAAACTAGGGTATCAATACATTAGAGAACAGAAATTAGCAAAACAAAGTGCAGAAGACATCAAAGTGGTTTTCCTCATTTAATGTTCCTTTCCACTTATAAATGCTATCACAGTTCTAAAGAATTGGGAGAAAATTTTTTATTATGAAGATATAGCTCTAAGAACAGAAAGTAATTACATGCTAGCTTATAGTTCATTGTAAAAAATAATTATAACATGAAAAGTTAGTAAAAAATTAAAATCTGAAAAGTTATCTAAAGTCTGAAAATGTTAAGCAGAGTCCTCTGTATCTTGGCTGTGATCACTTTTGCATATCTGGGAGAGGAGAGTATTTAATTTCTCTATTCTCATTAATAAGGTGGTGTGTCCTTCACAGTTTGGCATAGTCTTTAAGAATCATCTGAAGCTTCTGGCTCAGCAAGATGTTCCCTCTGGCCTTCAGTCTGCCACTAAAGAATGCCTGGAAAGGAAAGCGGGACAAAAGAGCGCCAGACTTTATCATGTTGCATTTCATTTCTTTTTTGAAAAGATCACTGTTCAGACTGAATACAATTGAGATAATAACTCTGGATGACAAAGGCAACTTTTATCTAGCAATAATACTTTAATGATTATAGATAGTACCCAAATTCCTAGATACCTAAGGAAATAAACAAACAAAAAGACTCCTTGTGTATTTTGGAAAACCACAGAATAATTTATCTGACTGACAGATCTGGGAGTTCTGTGTCTCAACCCACACTTGGATGTCGGTCTATGTTCTTAAATGTGAATTTGAGACCCTATGAATATAGGGCTTTGCTGTAGTCCTGACAATAAAAGTATTTCTTACTCCTTGAAAGAGAAAGCCATGTAACGACAAAACAACACCATGTAACTAAGTAGTGAATCGGCCCTGTGCTGTAGCATCAGAAGGGCTGGGTTAAAATCGAGGCTCTGCCACTTCCAAGCAAGGTGAGCTTGGGCAAATTACTTAACCTTTCTGAGCTCTAGCCTCCTCATCTACGGGGGCATGACAACAGTACCTAAATAACGCAGCTTTGTCGCTGAGCTGAACCAAATAGTGTGTCAAGTGCTTAGCTTAGAGTGTGATGTGCGGTAAGGGCCTATCAAACGTGTCATTATTACCAAGTGAAGGCTGGAGAGTTCGAACACTACAGAATCACCTGTGGGCGTGGCCTGACACAGAGACTTGTTCACGTTCCTTAAGTTCACCCTCGCTGTCAACTTCCCTCGCACTAAGAAAACACATACGTCAAAGTTCATACAGCTAATGGGGAAATAGTATATAGACTATGAAGTGAAAAAGAAATCCCTAGGTTTTTAGATAGATGGAAAAAAATGTAATATCCATGTATTCTTACCATTACAAAGCAGCCCAGGAATACAGTCTCACCTGAGAAGCCAAGCCATCAGCTTGCAGTGAGCCTGTTTCCTGCCAGTCGACAGCTGAGAAAACTTGAGAGCTGTAATAACCGGCTCAAGGCCACAGCGCCAGCGAGAAGCGGGGCTAGGCCTTGAACTCACACGTGTTCTTCCTCAACACAGCCTCCGGCTTATCAACATACAGCAACCTGATCTTAGAAGCAAACCCTCATCAACTGGTGGGAAAGCCAAAACTACGCCAACTTCTTATCCCAGAAAAAAATAAAGGGGAACTCATTCACAATCAGGATCAACTGCAAGGGGTCCAAAGAGGAGCCTGGGATTTCAAAGCTAAGACTGCTTTCGCTGGGCAGTGACAGGCGCTACGCTCCGCGAGCCTGGCAGAGGCATCAGTACCGAGACCTGCCTGCTGGGGTCCAGCTCTGAGACGGACCTGCCACCGAGGATCAGAACGCCTAATTCCTTGAAGTAGATACACCAAAGCCAACGAGGACGGGTGTCGCAGAGTAGAAGAATTCTGTACAGAGATCTCTGTCCCTATCTATTTCCTTAGGATAGATTCCTAGAAGAAATACTGAATCATGACACAACCACGCTTGCCCATCACCAGTGTGCAAACTGTGCGGCACAGTATGGAACAGTATGGAACATTTAGCATTTTCGAGGGAAATACAGGGACATCAGTGAAACACAACTCTTGCTTGGACCTAATCACTTAATAAAGGGCTGTTAGGTATTTCTCTGAGCCTAGGAGTGCGAGGCAAAAAGTACTGAGACCGCAGGTTGCCACGAAGGAACAAAGTCTGAAGCCCTCCCACAGTGCTTTCCAGAAAGACTGTACCCAGTTTATAGTCGCTCCAGCTACCTGTGAGTTCTCTTATCCCAACTGTAACAATACTGTTCATTTTAACCTTTGAAAATTTGAGGCAAAATGACATCCACTAATTTGCATTTTGTGGCTACTGGGAAAAATGAATAGTTCTTATGTATCTAAGTCATTTCTATTTATTGATTACTGGATCACAACTTTTGCTAACTTTTTTCTATTTGGTGTTTTTCAGAGCGTTGCAGAGGTTACTGACACCACTCTACCGTGTATCGTCGTTGTCTGTGTTATTTCCCCCAGGTTTATGGGACCACCTTGAGGAGTCCGACAAGCTGGCGTTTTCAGTTTCCCCATGGCCTCAACTGCTGCTGGTGAGCTCCTGTTCCTGATTTTTATCCTTGCTTTCATCTGCTCAAGTATCAGTGAGGGCCCACAGTATGCTAGGCGATAATCTAGGCAGGAAATAGGTTATCTTCCTCTGTTCCCATGGAGCTAACATTATGGTAGGGGAGTCAAAAAATAAAATGTAAGCAAGTAATTAAAACCTGTCATAAACACTAGGAAGGAGAGAGCAGGATGCTATCCTCACATCCTTCCTAACAGAAAGGAACTACTCTGGATGAACTGAAGCCAGCTCTGCCAAACGCTCAGGGGACAAGATCCAGAAAAGGCAACGGCACAGACACCAAAGCAGTAAAAGGTGATGGGAAGAAATGGAAAGAATGAACAATGTGAATGAGTCAGAATTCTAAGTGGGGAGACAAACGGTGTGGGCTGAAGCGAGAAAAGACGAGCAAGAAAATCGCCATGCAGGACATGGGAGATTGGTAGTCTGGATGTCATCCAAGTGCAAACGGAAATCTTAGGGAGGTTTTCAGGTAGGGCGACCAATAATCTAATTTACATTTTTAAATGGTTCCCCTGGACCCTGTGTGGAGAACAGACTGGTGGAGAGGCAAGTTTGGAAGTAGTAAGACCAGCCAAGAAGCCACAGGAGTAAGCCAGCGGAGATGCTGGAGGCTTGGATCGTGGTGGTATCTCTAGCGGGGAAGGTGGAGGATGAATGTTAAGATATATTATGGAGAAAGATCAGGCAGAATTAAGGACAAACAGAATATAGAGGTATAGAAAGAAGCCAAGACAATCCTTACATTACCAAGCGTATTAACTTGTATAGATAGATGGTAGTGCCATTTACGGAGACAGAAAAGACTGGGGGAGAAAATGAACTCATGAGTTCTATCTTAGACGACGTCAGTGAGAGATGCCAGTAAGACCTCCCATCAGAGGGTCAGGTGGAGAGATGCCGACAACACTGTGGAACTCAGAGAAGACAAGTCAGACATTTAGATCTGTGAGCTGTCAGCACATCCAAGGCTTTAAATACCACAGGATGGAGGAACGCATTTGGGGAAAGACGTTACTTAGAGAAGAGCCCTGAAATGAGCCCTGAGAAGCACCAAATTTAATGGGTGGGGTGGAAGAAGAAGACAGTAAAGGAGATTAGGAAAAGCCAAAGGTACAGAAAGCAAAACAGGAGAATATGGTGTCAAGAAAGCCAAGGGATGACATCATTTCAAGAAGTTGGTGGTTAACTCAGTTGAATGCTAAGAAGGGCTAAAGCAGACTTGGAATGCAGTAAAAGATAATCAGAAGAGAGATGAATGAACAAAGGGTCACTTGTTGGAGAAGCCATTTTTATGAATCATGAGGGAAGCTACCAAGGTCAACAAGAGTCGGTGGCAGAGAGACAAAGACTGTATATATGAGGAGATGCGGTCTCTGATGACTGAAGACTAATGATCTTATTAGCACTGAGGTTGGGGAGAAGGTAACAAAGCCAAATGGCTTCAGAAAAACTCCGATATTAATTAGAATTTCTCAAAGGATTATCATTAAGAAGAATAAGTAGCTAGGTTTCTGTTAAGTTTTTGCTTCTGCTTTTATTTTTTACATTTAATCCCATTCCCTCTGGTGGTGACTTAGGTACATGGAATGATGAAAGCACTACCATTTCCTATGCCGCTGCCCAGTGCCATCCACTAAATGATCCATTCACCCCCAAGGGTCTCGTATTCCTGGCAATTACAAAAATGTTTCCCTGATCCTACATTAAATCTTTATATAAGGGCACCTCAAATGTAACACGTCTAAAAAAGAACTCCTAACGACCCACTCTCTGCCCTGGAGTCAATTTTCCACTCAGCGGCCAGAATGACCTTTCAAACTCATGCCACAAAGGCTTCCTATCACACACGAGATCTAGACTCCTTGCCAAGACTGCGAAGGTCCTGTGCAAACCAGCCCTTCCCCACTCTCCCACTCCCCCTCCTTCCCCCCTCCCAGTGCTCTTCACCTGTCTCCTCACAGTTAAAGTGCTTCAGTAAAGTCCGGCTACTCCTGCATCAACACTTCATGTCCTTGGCCTCATGGTTCATCCATGAGCACTCACTTTGGCCAGTGCTCTGTCAGGCCTTTTTGGACAACCCCATCTCAAACAGTTCCCCTAGCCTATCACCATCTAATCCAGGGGCCAGTAAACTACAGCCTGCAGGCCAAACTCTGAGGCCAGTTTCTGGAAATACAGTTTTACAGATGGAACACAGCCCCATTCATTTATTTCCATATTATCTGTGGCTACTCTGACTCTACAGGGGCAGAAGTGAGGGGATGCAGCAGAAACCATCTGGCCCACAAAGCCTAGAATGTTCACTAGGTGACCCTTTACCGACAAAGTTTGCCAACCAGTGCTCTGACCCATTACTGTGCCTTATTTTTCTCAATACCTGAAATTAGATTTTTTTTTCCCTTCCACTCCAGAACTAAGCTCAAACAGTAGGGGGCACTATCATGTTGAGCCACACCTAATGCCTGAATCAGAGTTAAGTGCTAAGTAAATTTCTGGGAAGGAATCAACTGAGGTCAGCTGGTGCGAAGCACCAGACTGAGCTCTTCGTATACGTTATCAGGTTTAGTTATGACTATTGTTTGGGATTATCACAATTATTGTATTAACTTCATCGTTGAGAACACTAGAATTTAGAGAATAAGTGACAGCGTGGATTCAAACTCAGACCTATCTCATGTCAAAGATCATATTTTTAACACTACACTAATTACTGTACAGTTCTTTTTAAATTAGTCTTTCTATCCAGGAAAAGTGCACTTTCTCAGGTATCCAAATTGCTCTGCTCCTTGTAAACTTGCACAACTGTTCTCAAATAGGCTTTCCTTGTTCGGGAAGTCACTGGCATTTTACAGTTTGCGTTGTGATTATAAACAACTTTTATTTTCAGTGACATCTTCTACTTGGGTTCACTGCTGTGTGAAAGCTATTTTTTAATAATAATTGAATATCCAACTGCTTGCTTGAAGCCCTTCATTCTAATAAATAGTAGTTGATTCTCTTGGGATTTCTAGCTACATGATCATGGTTTGAAAGTAACAAGTTTTTCTCCTCCATTCTAATTGTTACATCAGTTTCTTTAATTTTGCGTCTGTGGTTTGGCCAAAAGTCTCAGAACAGTATTAACTAATAGTGATCTGAGAGGGCAGCCTTGTCATAAGCATTATTTTCCAGGGAAAGGCCTCTAAATGTTTCATCTTATTAAGTAAGACACCAGCTGTTACATTCTATCCTTCTATTTCCAGTTTTCAATGATGATTAAGACAACTTATTAATCTTTTACATCAGGAATGAATTTCTAATTTCATAAAGTATCTAGTAATGCATGGTTTTTCACCTCTGAATTAATGACAGAATATATTTAAAGGTCTAGATGTGGGTTTTATATTGTCCTAGTCTATGCTGAAGAAGAACGTCACCCCCAAATTCAGTTTTAAAAGGTGTTATTTGGAACTCCTTTAAAAATATATATGATCTGTCAACCCAGATATTGATATCAACTGTGTCTTCTTCAAAGTTGTAAGGAACCTGTCTTATAAATCAGCATTTGGGAGTCAGCTGAAAACTGCAATTGTCAAATAGGAAGCAATGATGATGAATGGACTTGTTAGGAACATTACCTTCTGAGGGTCAAGCTTGCCCAGGACTACCTCCATGAAATCTTTGTCTGAAAGTGTGAAGGTCGTATCCGCAGAGCCTACTGCAGGGCCTTGATAGACTTTTCCAGAACCATTTTTTAGGTCAATAGCTGTCAAAGACAGGAAGAGAGCAACGTGTGTTATTTTTTTTTTTTTCTTCACAACAGGAGAGTAAAATAAAGCAAACGAAATGCAAACATATTTATAGTTTCCAAGATAGTGTGGCGCTTTCTACATTACACGTTCTCTGTCATTTAGAAAAATTAGAAAATCCTTTATTTTTCAAGATGTCTTTTTTATAAAGAAGTTCTTCACAAGAGTAAAAATCAATAATAGTTTCACTTCACTAAAGAAGTATATACAACAGAGACATTTTAAATGTGAATTAATGTAGAGTAAGATATAAGGAAGCTAAATTGTTGGTGGTTATATGGTTAAGGCCTTTAGGTTCAAATACAAACTCTATAGTCAACAAAGGAAGAAAGCTGAATTTTAAAACAGGTGCATGCTGGATACACCTGGGTGTCGCAGTTGGTTAAGCATCTGACTTTGCCTCAGGTCATAATCTTGCGGTTTGTGGGTTCAAGCCCCGCATTGGCTGTGCTGACAGCTCAGAGCCTGGAGCCTGCTTTGGATTCTGTGGCTCCTGTTGTCTCTGCCCCTCCCCTGCTCATTCTCTCTCTCTCTTTCTCAAAAATAAATAAACATTAAAAAAAATTTTAAACAGGTGAATGTTAGTTGAGTTGGAAGAAGGAAATACACAATCTAGTCACCTTTTAAATACCTATATTCATCAAAGGTTCTGTCATAGCAAGATAGTCAAAACAGATGCGTAAAAATGTTCTAATTTGTTGCATGTACTTAGTATTTATTTACAAAATATTTCTTGCCCTAATTGTTGCAAATAAACATTAAAATTAACTTCTTTTCCAGGGCACCTGGCTGGCTCAGTCGGTTAAGCGGCCGACTTCAGCTTAGGTCATGATCTCACAGTTCGCGGGTTCGAGCCCCGCATCGGACTCTGTGCTGACAGCTCAGAGACGAGCCTGCTCCGGATTCTGTGTCTCCCTCTCTCTCTCTGCCCCTCCCCTGCTCTCTCTCTTTCTCAAAAATAAACATTAAAAAAATTTTTTTTTCAATTTAACTTCTTTTCCCTTAACTTTTTGACAGAAGTATTTAAGTATCCCAGAAAAAGGCTGGGTAACTGGGAAAACTATGAAAAATTACCTTCATTGCTCTCTATAACATTTATAGAGTTGAATACCAAAGCCACAATTTACGAAGTTTTAAGTGCCTCCCATGTGACTGAGACCATCATCCCCTCCTCCTCCAGTGCCAGCCTCCGGAAGGCACTTTCTCTTGCTACAGCAAAGGAGCTACAATCGCATCACCGTCCCTACGAGTGTGCAGAGAGCTCCCAGCTTAGGGCCAAGCTACACGTGCATGAGGAAAACCCAGAGTGCTTAACTACCTCCTGCTTAGCCCAAGACCTGCTCCAGAGGGAAAATGATATCACTCCAACTCTTCAGAGTACAGAAGTTGGCCAACTAAGGTAAAACAAGAACTCAACGAAAAGTCACCTGGGGGAAGAAGAAGGGCAAGGAGAAGGGGAAGTTTTTGCTTTGTACACTTCGTTCACTCACTCCACTGCTGAGTTGCTACTACGGGTGTCAGACAAACGCAAGGTACTAGAAGTCATGCGTGAAGAGCAAAGGCTCTGTTCTTACTGGCACTTAACTATGACATGTGTGTTCTCCTGTATTGCTTATAGAGTTAAACAGAAAGAGAGAAAAAGGGAGGGAGTCAGGAAGGGTGGGGAAGGAAAGGGCGGGAGAAAGACTCTAAACTCTAAAAGGCAAACCTCTGGCGTTGAACAAACAACCTTCATGATGTTAATTCGTCACAAGTGAGCTAAAAGCCCACACCAGTCCTGCTCAGGAACGTTAGTGGGCTGCACACATCTTAATGCTCAGGTGAGGGAGGAAGGCTCTGAGCTAACGAAGGTTCTTATCTGTCCGCCTGCCCTCTCACTGCCCCTGGTTCTACGTGCAGCTTCACAGCCATGACTCTTGGAAAGCAATATGACTCTCCTCTGTGGAAAGCTAGAAACTAGGACTGATGAAAAAGAGGGCTCAGAGAAAGAGAAGGTTCTTAGCAAGAACACAGGGAGTGAGGGGAAAGGATTGGCATGTCCAATTCCAAGGTGGCTCAGGTTATGGTCTACAATATGGCTCGTTCAGCAGACTCATCATCCACCACCATTACCTTGAGTTTACATTCACCCACCAGTAAGGTCATGGTTATTCTTACTGAAATGAAGAAACATACTATATGTATTTTCTTTTACTGGTAGCAACTATTTTAAAAGCTTTGTGAATGACTTCAGCTCTGTATTTATATGATCATTAAGGCTCCGAAAGAGTCTATGAAAATTTCAGTTGTACTTTACAACATTTAATGGGGGTGAGAGACCATGCCATTTGGAAAACTGGGGATCTCTAAAGGTCTTGGGATATATGTACCTTACAAATCACAAAGGAGAAGGCAGCTGTTTATACTGATGCCTCCTTCCCTGAAGATTATAAATGCTCTGCTGGAACAAGAATGTCTTGTCTGTATCCCCTACACTTCCTCAAATAGAAAGTACTTAGAAACTATTTATTAACGGATGATTAAAAAAGCACACCGATGAAGCATCTCTATTAAAAAAAAAATAGTAACAACAAAATGAAAACTTAAGTTAAAAATAAAGACTTTTTGGGGGTGCCTGGGTGGCTCAGTCGGTTAAGCATACGACTGAGGCTCAGGTCATGATCTCACGGTTTGTGAGTTGGAGCCCCACATCATGCTCTGTGTTGACAGCTCAGAGCCTGGAGCCTGCTTCGGATTCTGTGTCTCCTTTTCTCTGTGCCCCTCCCCCACTTGTGCTGTCTCTCAAAAATAAATAAATGTAAAAAAAAATGTTTTTTTTAATAAAGATTTGTTTTAAATCACACCATGAAGGACACAATACTTTTGTGCTGTTCCTGCCAAAAACTCAAACTAATAATCATGGGAAACATCAAATAAACATAAACTGAGGAACATTCTACAGAATATCTGGGCTCTATTCTTCAAATATGTCAAGGTCACAAAAAACAAGAAAAGACTGAGGAACTCATCCAGATTAACAGACTCAAGAGACCTAATAATGAAATGTAGTATCTGATCCCAATTGGACCCTGGACAGCTCTTTCTTTTTCTTTCTTCATTTCTATTATTGTTGTTATTATTCTTTCTATTGTTACTCTTTTGCTATAGAAAACATTAGTGGGACGACTGGTGAAATAAGAAAGTCTGTAGATTAATTAATACTGTATCAATGTTAACTTCTTGATATTGAGAGTGGTTCTATGAATAGATAAGAGACAGTCTTTGTTTTTAGGAGACGCTACTGGACTATCCAGGGAATAAAGGACACTGTATCTGTAAGTTTCAAATGCTCTCAAATGCTTTAGAAAAATGACCATAATATGTACGATGAAAAAAAATAGTAAAGGATATGGAATAAAATCATAATTTGGAGAAACTGAGTGAAAGACACAGACAAGTTCTCTGTACTATTCCTACAACTTTTCTGTAAGTCTGAAGTCATTTCAAAAGAAAAAAGTACAAAAAGATGTTATTAAGATGAATAGCACCCACAGCAAGATGGAAAGCCATTAACGATTTAAGTGATTTTGTGAGCAAGTGAGTGAGTGAGTGAGTGAGTGTGGGCAAGCAGTCAGGGGCTGTGCTGTATGAGGGGATGTGGTCACGGGTGCTAAGGGAATCGAGAGTAACCTGAGGTAGACGCCCCTCCGACACACAGGTCCCCACCCCTGACTGGATGCCATAGTGCTTTCCGAAGGTCATCTCTTCAAGTCTTTCCTGTAAACCCATGAGACGCTTTCGGATCCCAGTCCAAAATGTGGAACAAGCATCCTCAAGACTGAGTTTATAGCCCAGCTGAGAAACCCTCAAAGGTGAACTGGTTGGTCTGCTAGAAGATGAACACCAACTATGAAGCCAATAGGTCCTAATGATCAAACGGTGCCACTAAGGATGAATGTATTCTGATCTTAACAGAACACCAGTTGCCAAATCTGTATATAACCTTCCACATTCTGGCAAGTTTCTAAGGTCCAAAATAAATGACCTCTAATATTTACAGAACACCTTTGTCTAGACATTGTTACATGGTGCATAATGGATGCCTGGATCTAGTCCAATTACGTAGACTTAGCGCTATACAATTAATTTCAGTATATATATTTTTTAAACCCAAATAATTTCATTACATAACCAGCAGTATGCAAGCAATAATGCATAGTATTTCTACAATCTTGCTATATCAATGCCAATTCCAATCATGTTCCTATAATGGCAAAGAATACAAATATGTGAAAAGAAACTAAATTTCCTTTAGGGGAAAAACAACCAAATGGTTCAACGCCAACCAGCTTAAACCTATCATCAGAACATATTTGTTACTCAGCAACACTGTATCATCACTACACGAAAAGAAATGGGTCTTTATCAAAAGTTTCAGTAGCGTGGCTATTCTATATCTACTAGATACAATCAAACAACAGACAGATTCTTATCTGGAAACAGAGGGTAATATCCATGTCTAGACTTACAACAAATTGCATCTTTAAGATTCCCGGGCCACAGTGTAAGATGCTCACTTTATTTAGACACAAATGGAGACGCTGGAGCCATTAGCTACGCAGCAGACAGTCTTGTCAGAACAAGGATCTCCCTCCATTTTCTTCCTGCGTGCCATGAAGCACAGCAGCAAAGCTACTGCCCGGAGTCCCACCCACCATTTCCCTGAGCGTGGTTTCCAAGGCCCTGTCTCAGCTGTGACTTTATTTATCCCATGTTCCCAGCCCACGGTTCCTACCCACCAGCCCACATCTCAGTCTGCTACAGGTAAGCACCATGGCTTATCCTCTTCTCCCAAACCCCTCCCCTGGCCCACGTTTCACACATCTGGCAACACAGTCAACAACCCCAGCCACACAGGCTCCAAACTCTGGCATCCGTTTGGACTCCTTCTCTTTCCTCTTGTTTTTCAGACATTATCAGTAGCCAAGCCAGTCAGGTCTTCCTTCCCTTTCATCTGCAATGCAACAATCCTTGTCTCTCCAATCTCTGTATTCAAATTTTCCTGTGTCCTGCCTCTAAGAGGGAACAGCCAGTCTTCTCAAATTTGTGATCTGCAACCTAGCAGGGCACCTGGCACATTGTAAGCACTCAATTATTACTTGAACGAGCCAATCCCCCCGTTCTGTGAGAGTTGATGACACCTTCTCCATGTCTCTTATCAATTCTGTTCAGAATTATTGATGGATATGAATAGGCCCCGATTCCTTATTTGTACTCCTCCAAGCAAAATGTGTTTTAGAATTCAGAATCTTCCAGATTTCAGGAAGGAAATACAGCGCATAAAACATGTATCATCTATTATGGAAGAGATGCGACGATGTAACACTCTATACACAGATACACGATTTCTGTACTCAACTCATTCACACCGGGTGAGATGCGGACAATTATTTGCATTATATGAGTTCCAGTCAGGTTCTGGCATCAATGAGTTGGAAGGAAAAAGACCTTTCCAGTTTTAGACTTTGTGGTCTCTGGAATGACGGACAGAAGAAGCTGTGTTTTAATTTTCAGGTAAAGCCTCTGATTCTTTATCATCCTCTATGCCTTCCTGTCATCTTTCATTTCCTCTGAATTTTTCCTGTTGCTTAGAACAACAGAATGGGATCCAAAGGGTTTAGCAGAACAACTTTTGGCTGGCTTTAAAAATTAACAGCCATGGGGGCGACTGGGTGGCTCAGTCGGTTGAGCTTCCAACTACAGCTCAGGTCATGATCTCACATAGTCCATGAGTTCGAGCCCCACATGGGGCTCTGTGCTGACAGCTCAGAGCCTGGAGCCTGCTTCAGATTCTATGTCTGTCTGTCTGTCTGTCTGTCTGTCTCTCTCTCTCTCTCTCTCTGCCCCTCCCCCCCACTCACACTCTCGCTCTCAAAATAAACAAAGATATAAAAAAAAAAAAAGATTTTTTTAAAAAGAAATTAACAGTCATAGATGTTATAAGCTATATTGCTTACTTATAAAAGGTTTCAGTGGGATCACCCTGTTCCTGATTATTTCCCTCATACTAACTAGAAAATATCCACACAACACGTTATCATTTTAAAAGACAGAAGGTACCAATTTCAGAACTTAAAAAAAAAAAAAAAAGCAGGTGTGTGATTCATCTAAGACTATATACTCTACATGGCTTTTAGCACTTAGTCAACATACATGGAAAGAGGCTACTGTGTTACAGGTTGTACTAGAAGCAAGAAATCAAAAATTAATCTGTAGCCCTTTCTCAGGCTTACCCCCAAGGTCAGATGGGAGGAGACACCTAATTATGAACGGTCATAACCCAGTAAGATAACTGTGACAAATAAAAGACTGTTCAAAGGAAATTTAGAGATTTCTTTCTCCCGCTAATGTCCATCTACACCCCTGCAACAGAATCCAAGAATCCCTATAAAAGTAAAAGGCTAAAGGAGAACATTTATTCAAAAGGGTAAAATACCCGAAGGAACAGAACATAAGAACATGGCAAGGCTTTCAACTACATTTTAGAGTCACAAAAAGACACAAATAACAAGATCATTATGTCCTTGATATCATTATATGGTTACATGTTATAAATACTATTTTATACACTATTATATGGTAATGATATGATATATAACATTGTTCATTATTAACAGTGAAATAAGAAAAACAGGCTTCTCAATTTCTATCTACATAAAGAAGCACTATGTACGGGTCATAACATTTTTAGTAATATAAAACAATGCTCTGTAATCAAACCATTGTCTCCAGAAGCAGAAATAAGAAGGTCCTAGTGAGCCTCCTCCCCAGAGCTCCTCATCAAGGCCCTGCTTCCGGCTCTTTATGCAGATCCGGCGCCCTCATCCCACATCTCTCTGTTCCGTGCTCTCGGCCCACAAGAAAGGAACAGATGGGCTCTCCAGCCTCTCTGAGGCCATCTCTGCCCAGTGAGGCAGAGGCCACACCGGCCCTCCTGCTCCTGGGTGACGACGCACAACAGGCTTCACAGGGCCTCATCTCAAAGACACAGATACGGCTCCTCTGCAGCCGAAACCAACCCTGACCCAAGGGCCAACACGAGAACTCAGCTAATTCTCCTGAGATTCAGACAAATTTGGTTTTAAAAGACTCTTACTCTCCCCACCTCCAACCACACATGATTGGGTGATGTCAGGAGTGGCATCGGGATGGCAGGAATGGGGGGGGGGGAGGAAGGGCGGGGAGAAGACGGGCACAGTCCAAGATCTGCAGTTGGAATGCACCTTCCGGGCCAATAAGCCCAAACCCCCGGGTTCTGAGACTCGCACAAGGTCAGTCACTTGTGACGGTCACTCCGGTGACACCCGTGCTCAGCCAAGGTGCAGTGAGGAGCTGCGGTCTTCTCTCCTGTCCACCAAGACACGAATGAGGCTGGGACAGCTAAGAGCAATTTAAAATACTAAGATGTTTAAGAAAAAATCTTTAAAACCGCTTGTGCAAAAAAAAAAAAATAAGGACTCCCTAAATCAAAGCATTCAACCATCCATTTCATGGCATTAAGCGCCAAGATGAAGACGACAGATGCCAACATGGAATCATTTTCTAAGACACCGTAAGCCCAGAGGCCTAGACAGCTTCTACTGCCGCCAGCCACGGTGACATAGTCTGTGACACAGAGACTGGGAAAGCAACAACCAGAAGTGGAAACAGTTACGACACAGCTGAGATTCAGGTCCAATAATAGGTGGCCGACCAAAGGGAACAGTGAACCCTTTCAAGGAAAGCTTTAGGATCCCAATGTGACATGAGCTTTACTAAGGACTGCTCAAGATGAGAAAGCAAGCAAAAAGCTACCGGGCATCAATAGTAAGTAGTTATTAACAGGATTCCAATATTTCCATTTTTCCAGTGGAACTGTCAGGAAAAACCCTTCTCCTGAGTTAATTAAAGGTCATTTGTAAAGGGAAGCACATTTGCTAACACTGTCTACGAGGAAAAGTACCAACAAGACAAGGGGCAAATCTCAGTTACTAACACTAGTTTGCCAAGAGTGAAGCTCTTGTCTATGTTACACATCCCTGCAGGGCTCGAGGGTGCCAACTTTGGGACCCATGATTCCAGCACCTTCTCTCACTATTTACAGATCTCATTCCTCTCCTCTACCAGTATCTTCAAAGATCCTGTGCTGTAATTCAACTTCTAACAGACATTCCTCCCTAGGGAAAAAGCTGAATTCCATCATGGAAAGATAGACAACGGGAAGGGTGTGATAACACCTGCACACACAGTGTTGATCTATGAAGTTATTTAGACAAAAATTAGACACTTTGAAATCTGGGGGACTAAATACCTATCACATGTTTGCCTTCCTTTATCCCCCCCAGCGCCCTTCTAAATTAACTTCCTAGAAGCCCAGTGAGTCCTAGAAGAACAAACATCAAAATGTTAACTGAGGGTGGTGGCACTATATACATCCTTATATTCTTCTTTATGCCTTTATATATCAAACTATATGTCACAAGCATATACTGCTTAAAAGGAACAACATTTGCTATATTACAAAGAAGGTTGTTAATATTGATCCAAAATCAGTTTAACAAAACTCCTAAATGTTCTTCTAGGAATACATAACAGGAGACTATTTCAAAAAGTTTCAGTTGCTTTAGAGATATATTTTAATTTTCTGCTCTAAGTGAGCATTTATAGCGATGTTTAGTTGTAGGGAAGAATAAAACAAACTGATTTTCAAGGCACTCACAAAGTCAGTCTTAAACAGCAATCTGAGAATTAAGGTGCAATCCAAATTAGTAATGTTTTGGGATGAGGAAAACAGTTTTATTTATTTATTTATTTATTTTTTTATTTTTTTTTTGATTTTTTTTTTAACGTTTATTTATTTTTGAGACAGAGAGAGAGCATGAACAGGGGAGGGCCAGAGAAAGAGGGAGACACAGAATCTGAAACAGGCTCCAGGCTCTGAGCTGTCAGCACAGAGCCCGATGTGGGGCTCGAACTCACGGACCGCGAGATCATGACCTGAGCCGAAGTCGGATGCTTAACCGACTGAGCCACCCAGGCACCCCGAGGAAAACAGTTTTAAATCTGTCAAAATATAAAGATTTGAAAATATTTCATTTGACCTATAAATTTGCTTTCTGTTTAAGGGGAATTTAAAGACAAAAGAAGCACATAGCTAACAAGACTGTTTAAAAGTACTAATTTCAGTTATACACAATGAAATCTTTAAAAACAGATATTTTCATTTTCACGGATTCTTTACACCTCTGAAAAACACACATGGGTTCAGTGCCCTAAAACGTGTTATTTCCCATGAAAAGGTAGGGTTCACCTACCTTCAAAGACACAGGCTCTAATTATAACAAGGACGCTTTACCTCTATGTACTAAGAGTTACCTTAGGACAGGATAAGGTCAGGGATAGGACTTACTCCACTTGGCTGCAGTGTTTCCACCTTTAGTGATGTGCCACTCAAATACAGCATCCACTTTCTTCACCACCTCACGCCCAATATCCCCAAGGCGGCGACCTATTTCCTCAAACACCAGGGTACTCTGAAGCTCCTCATGCTGGCAAAAAGAGAAAATTTAATTTTAAAAGTTTGTAAAATGACACAAGGGGAGAAATGATTACAAAACGTATGTGCAATAAAGTGATTTTTTTTAATCTGCATAAAAATAAGGCAAATTAGTTTTTTGCACACCAGCCTTCTTTTACTCTTTCCTTACATTCATTCATGTCACCCAGGACCTCAGTCCTCTTAATGAGGATTTTACTTTTATCAGAATTCAGAAGTAATATTTGAAAAGCACACTCGACAACCTACGTCCTAACTAACTTCAGTAGGAAGACACTGGACAAATCAGTCTAACCTCTGCAGTCTCATCCCTTGCTTTGTAAAATGGGATTAAGTTATATGAAGCCTGATTTTCCTTGGAGCTTTAACACTTCTAAAGTTTTTGATCTTAGATTCTTCTTAAGGGATTTTAATCTTCAGTCATTTATGGGATGACACAGCTCATAAGAGACAATTAAAGATCCTGTGTCTGAGAACCTCAGATTACAAAGTTAATACTTTGAAGACCGAGAATAGAAACATTTGCATTAAAAGCCTCAGCACATTAATCGAGTAACACAAATATTTTAATAAATAATACATGCTATTGTTTTCATACTTGCATACAAAGCTTTACACAGATCTTTAAATCAAGAAAAGATACAGGATATTTAACTTTTTCATCTGCTTTTCCCCAAAATATTGTTAGCTTAAAATTTCCAACGAAAAAACTGATTCAGGGGCGCCCGGGTGGCTCAGTCGGTTAAGCGGCCGACTTCGGCTCAGGTCATGATCTCACAGTCCGTGAGTTCGAGCCCCGCGTCGGGTTCTGTGCTGACAGCTCAGAGCCTGGAGCCTGCTTCAGATTCTGTGTCTCCCTCTCTCTCTGACCCTCCCTTGTTCATGCTCTGTCTCTCTGTCTCAAAAATAAATAAACATTAAAAAAAAAATTTTTTTTTAAAAGAAACAACTGATTCAGTTACTCTAAAATATCAAGTATTTTCTCTTGAAAGCCACCCCAGCATCTCCCTTTAAAAAGTTTTAAAAATTTCTAAGTTGTCAAAGTATTCCTTTTACTTTCACAGTTTTGAATTATTATCCTTCAAGAATAAGAATCTTTCAGAGCTCTTAATTTTCTAAAGCAGCCTGAACACTCTAGAAGTAATGTTAACTGAAATGCATAACTCAGGAAATGACTGGGATACCAGTTTCTACGACCTACCGCAGAGGATGTCTTAGCTGAAATACCAGATGCTGGCACAAGATCCACATATGCATTTGAAATGACGATGTCTCCGGTTTCATGAATCTTAAAGAGAAGAGGGAAAAACACCAGGTCACTCTGATGATTCCAATGAAAACACAGTATTGCCATAAAACAGTATAAAGTCATTTAAAATTACAGTTTTTCCTCATAAGAAGAAGAAAATAATAATCCAAATTAAATAAAGTTTATAAATTAAATATCAAGATGAATAAACATGAAGTCTTACTGTTTTACTACAACTGTTATTAACCCTAACTGGAGTCAACTGATGCCCTTTTAAAAAATACCTATGACCAAGGTCCCATCTCCAAACTTCTAATTTAAATAGTCTGGGGTGGACCCCTGGCATTCGTATTTGGAGATTTAAAAAAAAAAAAAAAATTTATGTTTATTTATTTTTGAGAGAGAGACAGAGCACAAACGGGGGAGGGGCAGAGAGTGAGGGAGACACAGAATCTGAAGCAGACTCCAGGCTCAGAGCTGTCAGCACAGAGAGGGAGGGGGGGGGGGGGGGGCGCCTCAAACTCACAAACCACGAGATTGTGACCTAAGCCTAAGTCAGACACTCAGCCTACTGAACCAACCAGGCGCCCCGACTGCATTGGTCTTTTTAAAGTAATAATCCAAGTTCTTTCAAATAGGAAGTATACATAGCATAAACAAAATGCTTAAATATACTTTCATCAAAATATTCATTTGAGGAATTCAAATTCTAATTCCTAATACTTCATCTAAAATTATTCCAGTAGCTTCTCTTTCATAAAATTGTGATATTGCTACAAATATACAGGATAATGTCTAAAAATTAAGGTGGCATTAATGTTGACTTTTAACACTTAAGAAGATAATTGTTGGGGCACTGGGTGGCTTAGTCGTCTCAGGTCATGATCTTACGGTTTGTGAGTTTGAGCCCCCTGCTTGTGCACTGTCTCTCTCCCAAAATAATAAATAAATAAATAAAACATTAAAAAAAGAAAAGAGCACACTCCTTTGACTACTTGCCATCATACTTGAGAAAAAAGATTTTTCAAACAATTTGTTCATTTTGTTCTAATTATATACAGTGCAAAACATGGAAAGAGACAATTTATGAACAAAATATACTTTAGTAAATTACTTTCTTGTGACCAAGCCAAGCATGTCATTTTGGAATATTAGTTTAAAATGTTTCTTAAAATACAACATGAAAGAAGGAAGGAAGGGAGAGAGGGAGGGGAGGAGGGGAGGTGGGAAGGAAGAAAGGAGGGAAGTAGGAAGGAAGGGGGGAGGGAGAGGGCGGAAGGGAAGGAAGGAAGGAAGGAAGGGAGGGATGGAGGGAGGGGAGGAGGAAGGAAGGAAGGGAGGGAGAAAGGATCCTATATATAACTAATAGGAAAGAGTATCTCTAATCACTGGGGGGAAAGAGCAAATATAGTGAAAAGATAAGAAGATATGCTTAGGTTTTATCAAAATGGCAAGAAGGTATTATATTCAGACATTAAATTATTTCTCAGCCCTTTCAGTTGTATCCATGGAAATTATTTCTGTGCTGTTCATTACTAGACCTGGAGAAAACAGAAACCTGTAATATAGTCATGGACCTTAACACTTTCAGATTTCATCATCTTACTCAAAAAATAAAACTTAATCAAAATAATGAGAAAACAGGAAGGCTCCAGAATATGTGGCACAAACATTAACCATAGGAGGACTTGAGAGAAAGGCAGTATGTGAGTTTGTGTGGGCAGAAAAAGAGGAGTGAGCAGTAAGGAGCTGCTGCCTCCAAGGGCAAGGTAAGAGCTTGAAAGGAAACTGAAAAGACAAAAGGCCACGGGAAATGAAGCGTATATACAAATAAAGCAGGCAAGTGATAGTGCAAGCTACAGGAATTAATGAGGAGTAGGGCAACCACATAAAGAAGAGTTCCACAAAGTTATTTATTTATGAAAGAAATTGTGATATAGTAAGAAGAGCGAGGGCCCTGGGATGTAGGCTTTGAGCCAGAAGACCTGGGTTTGTACCCCGGCTCCATCACCTTCTGTGGGACCAGGAGATGGTATTTAAGAGACCCAAACCCAGGGCGCCTGGGTGGCTCAGTCAGGTGAGTGTCCAACTTCAGCTCAGGTCATGATCTCATGGTTCATCGGTTCGAGCCCCACGTCACGCTCTGTGCTAACAGCATGGAGCCTGCTTCAGATCCTCTGTCTCCCTCTCTCTCTGCCCCTCTCCGGCTCGTGCTCTTTGTCTCTGTCTCTCAAAAATGAATAAATGTTAAAAAAATAATAATAATAAAAAAAAGAAAGACCTGAACCCAGATTTTCTTTCATCAAATACAGAGTTCTTAGGTATATTAGAGATTATGGTACAGCCTGCTCACAGATGTTTAATAGCTACTATTATTATTCATGATGGTGCCTACACTGCCCAACACAAACCATCTGTGTGGTACAAAATGATCAGGCCAAAAAGTACCAGCTTGGTCAACCATATTAACAAAAATTAGCTTTAAAAATCTCACATATAAAGGAATGATCGCATGTCCTTTTAGTATTTTACCGGAACACTGCTAACAGCCTCACCCAAACATTACTTAACTCTTTAGGGATACATACTTATTTTGTGTCTTGTTTACTATTCACTAGGCCCAAATTCTGTGACATAAGGTGTTAATTTGTGGTTTTTTAAAATTTAAATCCAAGTTAGTTAACATATAGTGTAATAATGCTTTCAGGAGTAGAACTTAGTGATTCCTTTCTTACATAGAACACCCAGTGCTCATCACAAAGTGTCCTCCTTAATGCCCAGCACTCATTTGGCCCATCCCCCCACCCCTCCCCACCTCAGTTTGTTCTCTGTATTTAAGAGTCTCTTATGGTTTGTCTCCCTCTCTGTTTTTATCTTATTTTTCCTTCCCTTCCCCTTTGTTCATCTGTTGTGTTTTTTAAATTTTACATATGAGTGAAATCATATGGTATTTGTCTTTCTCTGACTGGCTTATTTCGCTTAGCATAATACCCTCTAGTTCCATCCACAATTTGTGGATTTCTGTATGATTGAGATATCCAGTAGAAAACATACCCATAAGGGTATGGT
Organism: Panthera uncia; assembly: GCF_023721935.1. NCBI lineage: Eukaryota > Metazoa > Chordata > Mammalia > Carnivora > Felidae > Panthera > Panthera uncia. Next base: position 14,467,763 of record NW_026057577.1, on the reverse strand, counting down.
TTTACTGTCCTGTGCAACATTAACTAGTTTTGTCTCTAATTCAGCAAAATTATTTAGAGTGGGTCCTGTTGGGCCATATATTGTTACTCCAATTCTCTTTTGGACCACTTTTATCATCTTGCCGGCTCCCTCATTAAGCAATTAGATTTGTCATATTTTCACTTAAAAAAAGAATCTTTTTTAATGTTTATTTTTGCAAGAGAAACAGAACATGAGTGGAAGAGGGGCAGAGAGAGAGGGAGACACAGAATCCACAACAGGCTCCAAGCTCCAAGCTATCAGCACAGAACTTGACACAGGGCTTAAACTCATAAAGTGTGAAATCATGACCTGAGCCAAAGTTGGATGCTTAACCAACTGAGCCACCCATGTGCCCCTCATTGATGCAATTTAAAAAAAAAACTTTTTTATTATGTTTATTTATTTTGAGAGAGAGAGAGAGAGACAGAGTACGAGCAGGGAAGGGGCAGAGAGAGAGAGGGAGACACAGAATCCAAAGCAGGCTCCAGGCTTCAAGCTGTCAGCACAGAGTCCGACGCGGGGCTCAAACCCACAAACCGTGAGATCATGACCTGAGCTGAAGTCGGACACTTAACAGACTGAGCCACCCAGGCACCCATCATATTTTCATTTTATACCTGCGGAAGAGTGATGCCTTTAATATTCTGAAGATTACATTTTGACAAGTTGATTGGCTGAGTCAAAAAGGCTGGGTTTTCAGAATAGCTGTGCCTCTTGTACAAAGGCAGGCACCAATTCAGTAAAAAATAAAACAAAAAACAAGGGACATAGACACCTTTTCAATTAAAAGTTACCACTGATTAGGGACACCTGGGTGACTCAGTTGGTTAAGCATCCGACTCTTGATTTCAGCTCGGGTCATGATCTCACAGTCACCACCACATCAAGCCCTGTGTCAGGCTCCATACTGAGCGTGGAACCTGCTTGGGATTCTCTCTCTCCACCACCCCCCCCCCCTTCCTGCCCCTCTCCTGCTAACGTGCACGCACGGGGGACCATTCTCTCTCTCTCTCTCAAAATAAATTTTTTTTTGAAGTTACCATTAATTAAAAAGAAACTCTCTAGATTTTCTATCATACCCATAGCACTAACCAAAATAACACTGTAAGACAGAATACAATTACAGGGTGTGGTGAACCAGGTAACAAAGCCCCTCTGACTGCATTACTCATACCTTGGTTTGGAAATGAATTCTATTTCCTTCTTTCCACATCTCAGTTTTTATAGTCTGTCCTGGATATACTGGTTTTGAAAAACGAACCTTTAAAAGAAAGGAGTTTGGGGGTTAACAATGTTTTAAAATGAAACCTTTCTACTCGTGGGGAAAGAAATTCCAAGGAAGGTTGGAGAACAAAAAAGGAAGAAAACAGGTTTAAATATATTTAAATTCTTAAAAGGACAAAAACAGTAGTAAGAAAAAATTACAGCAACGATATAGTTCTTATAAGCTCATTCTTTATCTTTCAAAGCACAGAATCCATGAATAGTGTTTAATCTTGAGAAACAGAAACATCATTGTATTAAGGACAGTTATACAGGTAGTCCCAGAACAGCTTCATCAATGCAGATGAAAGCAGTACTAAGTATATCCAGGGACTAAGATTTGGGGTGGCATCTAGAACAAAATAATCCCACTTCTTATTTCATAATTTTCTATGCCATATTATTTGCTCTGTGTATGTTTAGCTATTAAGAGTAGCTACAATAAAATGAAAAGCATGAAAATAATCTGTGTTATTAAAGGCAACACATCAGAAAATGTAATTTCACTGCTGCACAGAACACAACTGATAAAAGCTTTTGGAGCCATTTGACACTGTCTTAAACCATTTGTTAATGTCTGTCTTTAGACTTAACTTCTGCAAAGATGCTGTGTAGAGACAGGTTTTTTTTTGTAATTTATAATAGATGAAAACGTGAAACCAACTTAAAAGTACAAAAACTAAAATCAATATGCAGCCGTCATGTTGACATAGGTATACGTTAATGAGTTCAAATGCAGCCACTTAACATTTTTTAATTAAATTAAGACAAATTACAAAATAGTCAAGAAAAAAAATGTTTAAGGTAAACCTCAAGTTTTTATTAATGCGGATATACTGACATATGCATGTATGCTCCTAATTAATGAAACAATCAAAGTAATCTGTGGAAATTATAATTGTATATGATATCTTTCATGGTTCATGCGTAAGAGGTATTTATAGCTACAATAAGAACACGGGCTGATTGCCAAGTCAATGAAATAATAAAAATGTGTATTGCTTCAGTACGGTACCTATTTCAAATGAAGTCACTAAAACTCCTTTTCTAAAAATAAAAAAGGGAACTAATGTTCAAATTATGCAATAATACACATATACCTTAATTGCCTTGAATCTTGACGCATCATTATCTGCAAACTTCTGTAATACATGCCTGGCAGAAAATCCAAATGTACATAATCCATGTAATATGGGCTTGTCAAAACCTAAAAAAAAAAAAAAAAAAAAAAGAGAGAGAGAAGAGAGAGAGACTTTAGTTAGTTAGATATAGGTATATTTCCTACTTAAAACCAAGGGCCCCTGAGTGGTTCAGTCAGTTAAGCAACCGACTCTTTGTTTTAGCTCACATGATGATCTCACAATTTCGTGGGTTCAAGCCCCACATCAGACACTGCACTAGCAGCTGGCTTGGGATTCTCTCTCTCCCTCTCTCTCTGCTCCTTCCCCACTCACACTGTCTCTCTCAAAATAATAAAAACTTAAAAAAAAATGTATTTGTATATATATATATATGTGTATATATATATATATATATATATATATATATATATATATATATATATACATACATACACACACACGCACCAAGGATAATTAATTCAGGATTTCAAAAACACATCTTCAAATGGCACTATGATGGGGCATCTGCATGGGTCAGTTGGTTAAGCCTCCGACTTGAGCTCAGGTCATGATCTGATGGTTCATGAGTTCCAGCCCTGCGGCAGGCTCTGTGTTGACAGATTGGAGCCTGGAGCCTGCTTCAGGTTCTGTGTGTCCCTCTCTCTCTGTCCCTCCCCTGCTTGTGCTCTGTCGCTTTCTCTCTCAAAAATAAATAAATATTAAAAATTTAAAAAACAAAAAACAAAAAAAAAAAAAACAGCACTGGGATGAATTAATACCATCTATTTTAAGAAACATGGAAAATATTTTATAAATAATACTTCCAGGGAGAAAACTATGAAACAAACAGAGAAGAATCAAGAAAGGAATGTGAGAGATGTGGGAACACAAAGAATTGTTTTGTTTGGCTGTGGTCCTGATGATGAAATCACCCCTGCTGATTTCAATATCCAGGTATGCAGATGATCCTTTCCTAGCCTTTCAGTTCCTTCCTCTCTCCTCCAATGTCCTTGCCCAGCAGGATAACTCCGACACCCACCTACATGATAAAATCCTAACCCTGCACTAGGAGCTGCCTTCCTCCACAATCTGAATTATGAATTCCAAGCACAACACCTCCTGAACACTACTTCCTACTTTCTCTACCCTTAGCATAAATGTATTAGGAGAAGGCTATTTTTTAAATACAACTGGGATGCCTGGGTGGCTCAGTTGGTTAAGGGTCCAACTTCGGCTCAGGTCACGATGGCGTGGTTCGTGAGTTCGAGCTCTGCGTCAGGCTCTGTGCTAACAGATTGATCGGAGTCTTGAGCCTGCTTCAGATTCTGTGTCTCCCTCTCTCTTTGCCCCACCCCCACCTCCCTAAAAAATAAACATTAAAAAAAATTTTTTAAATACTACTCAAACTACCTGTCTTAAGTAGCAATGTCCCTGAGTGGTATTTACATAACGGAACTACTAGTTTTCATTGGTACACATTATGAGCAACTCACCAGCGAAACTAGAGAAGTTAGGATCAATGTGTAAGGGATTCCAGTCGCCACTGAGGCGGTACAAAGCAGCCTGCAGAGAAAGAATTATAAAAATAACTAGCACTCAGTGCTTTCTGAAAATACATTAAAAGAAAAACAGGAAATATGTTCAATTTTTATATAAGAAATATATAATATACCAAATTGAAGCTCTACTTAGAAAATAACCATCTCTAACACAGATGAACTGTAAACCAAGTGCTTTTTATAACACCTGCCACTGGAATCAGCTGGGGAGGAGGGGACCTGTCGGGTAATGGGAAGGGGCCAAGAACTACACCTGGGTAAAACCATGGTTAACTCTGCCTGAGGAGCAAGTCACAGAAAGGAATCCATCAATCTACTCTCATTACAACACAATGAAAGGGTGGGCGGCTGGGTGGCTCAGTCAGTTAAGTGTCTGACTTTGGCTCAGGTCATGATCTGATGGTTCACAAGTTCACACCCCGCATCAGGCTCTGTGCTGACAGCTTGGAGCCTGGAGCCTATTTCAGATTGTGTCTCCCTCTCTCTGCCTCTCCCCTGCTCGCACTCTGTCTCAAATATAAATAAACATTTAAAAAAAACACACACATACACACAGTGAAGATAAGGTAGATGTTTACAGCCTCTGCTAACCAAGCATAATTTAGGCACATAATTTAGGGGTGCTTTCAGTTGAAGCCTGTAGACTACCACAAACTTCCATCCTCCTGGTACCCTAAGTCCTGAGCACTAGCTCTCCTGCAACAAAACAGACTGACAGGTTGCCATGAAGATTAAATTTCTGCTTGGCCCAGACCTTCATATCACTTCTTCACTTAGATGAGGCAGGATGAACAGAAAGATACAGATAACAATAGAAAAAAAGTTACCAGAGCTCCCAGCATTTAACTTGTTTACTGTTCAAACTAGAAAGTACTTTTCAGAAGGGGAGAGATTCACAAAATAGCAGACAGTAGGCATTTAATATATCTGTATTTAATTTTGATCCTCTTGTGCTGCCTCAATACTTCTCCCTGTTCTCATAGATTGTAATGTTAGACTTTCCAAGACTACCTAAATGTTGCATAAAGACTAATCATGTCAGGGGCACCTGGGTGGCTCAGTGGGTTGGGCGGCTGACTTCAGCTCAGGTCATGATCTCACGGCTTGGGAGTTTGAGCCCCAAGTCAGACTCTGTGCTGACAGCTCAGAGCCTGGAGCCTGCTTCAGATTCTGTGTCTCCCTCTCTCTCTGCCCCTCCCCTGCTCACACTCTGTGTCTCTCTCTCTCAAAAATAAATAAAATTTTTTTAAAAATTAAAAAAAAAGACTAATCATTTCAGCATATCTGACTTTCTTAATTACTGGGTTTTTTAATTATTGATTATTCTTTTTAAATAGATTTTATTAATAGAAAACAACATTTTCTATAATGCATAGGAAAATGTCATTTCTTTTTTAATATGCTTTGTACAATTTTAATAAGCTCCTTCTCTTCTCCATCACCCCATATAATAGTTGTATCAATTATTCATTTTCTCAATTGCCGAATATTATTCCCTTTCTACTACCTTCTAAGAATAACTAAATCAGATCAACAATTATCTTACAGCAGTGACTTACAAGATTCCACATAATATGTTGGAGGATTAAATGACAATATTTGAAAAGCTCTTTACAAACAATGAAAATACTAGGCAAATATACATCACTATGTTGCATACAAATGAAAGCAAAAATACATTTCAGAGTCTGAAAGGAAAACTGTTCAACACATGATAGACCATGGGCTTTGATACCAGCTCTGCCTTTAATGGCCGAGTTTCCTTATCACCCCAAGCTTCAATTTGCTCACCTGATAAACCTTTCAGAAAGCATTACCCATGATAAATATTAATACCTCAATAAATGTGAGCTATTGTTATTATTTTAAAAGATATTAGCAACAGTATGTCAACGGAAAGAAAGCCGACCTCAAAGTAGGTAGGTAAATAAACGCTTTATTCGTTGCCTTACTGAGGATGCCAGCCTGGGAAAGTCTTTCCATTTGCCCAGAAGAACTGCTCTGCTCTGCAGCGCATCAGCTACAGAGGAAGGGGGAAGGTGTGCTTGCAAGCAGTTCTCCAAATACTTGCGCGTCACAAGGTATATGTGTTATGAATGTCAAAACTAAGGTTTTCTGATTTCCACGGAGACACAAGAAAGACCCTTAGGTCATCTTAATACATTAGGTTTCAGGGCGCCTGGGTGGCTCAATCAATTAAGTGACCGACTCCTAATTTTGGCTCAGGTCATGATCTTGCAGTTTTTGAGTTCGAGCCCTGCTGGGTGTGGAGCCCGCTTTGTCTCCCTCTCTCTCTGGCCCTCCCCTGCTCGCTCTGTCCCTCTCTCAAAATAACTAAATAAACTTAAAAAAAATATATTAGGTTTCTATATATCTGATTGTTTAAAAATATTGCTTCCATGTCTCTGTTTAACCGGTTCCCCAGTTCTTGCTGGTTTTGATTTCTCCTTGAGGTCACTTGAGACAGTTCCAGGAGGCTAATGTCAGTCACCTACTGCAGTTGTAGTGCACAAAAGTAGAACAGCCAAGTTTTAAGATTAGTACCAGTATTCTTATCCCACAGAGATCATTCCTATAAATGGAAAAAAAACAAAAACAAAAACAAAAACCAATTCTCCTAAAGAAATCTTAAAGGAATATGAGAATTTTCATATTCTTTCTTTTTTTCTTTAATGTTTATTTATTTTTGAGAAAGAGAGAGAGAGAGCGTGAGTGGGGTAGGGGCAGAGAGAGGGGAAGACACAGAATTTGAAGCAGGCTCCAGGCTCCAAGCTGTCAGCACAGAGCCTGATGCGGGGCTTTAACTCATGAACCACGAGATCATGACCTGAGTTGAAGTGAGACACTTAACTGACTGAGCCATCCAGGCGCCCTGAGAATTTTCATATTCTTTCAATGATAGCATTGCTTCCTACAGATGGCAGAGAAAGCAAAGACAAAAAAAGAGCCATCATGAGACATGACTAAAGTCAAGTAATTGGAGGTTTGACGAAATTCAATCATAAAGCAAAATAACCATTCTCCAAATAATAAGGAACACTGTGTTCAAGGCTTACTTTCTGAATATCTTGAGGGACATTCATATTTTAAGTTTCAGAAGGAGAGTTAAAAGCTTCTTTTGTTACATCTCTGCCTCGATAGAAAAGTCATTAAAACTTGCAAACACATATACACAGAACTTAGAAAATCAGCTATAAATTACCTTGCCCGTGTATTACATGTCAGTGGGAGTATCTTCTACATATGAGTATAGTAGTCCTTAATTTTATTTTTGAAAGTTGTATCTTTAAGTTAAACTAAATGCTAAATAAAAGAAATCAGGAACTTGTGCTTCCCAAATCCTCACATGCTCCAAAAAAAGGTTACAATCAACAAAAGGAATAAAATGACACAGATCCCAAGCCTACAGTGTAACCAAAAGACGGAGAATACTGCCCACTTCAAATTGCTATAAACACAAAAATGAACACCAATCTCCCGCACCCTCTCCAAGCTACTGTAGAGTGGTGCGGGTAGAGAGGGGAGCGCGGAAACAGTGCATGGAAGAGAGAGGAAGAAAAGAAAAGTCACTTCTAGAAAGACCACCTTAAGAGGAAAAAGTACTGAGAAGAATCCTCGAAGATAAGAGCACTGACTACAAAGAGAAGAATTAAGAATGTATCAGCCTCCAGGTCGCACTCCAGACTGGCCACATTTCTAAGGGAGAAGAGGGTTAAAAAAAAACAATGTCCCTTTTGAAGACTGGATAATGTAGGAAAAAAGAAGAGAGGAAACTTAAGATAAAGAGAACTAAAAAAATGTTTTGAATAAAACAGCTCCCGACAATGTCCCACTCCAAAAAAGCCATCTCTAAAAAAAAATGCACTTTGCCACACTGACAGAAGAGGGCAATCTTGAATTTCATAATGAGAGAATCATGTAAACCATCACAAACTACCAATCTTCCTCTCAAACTGCATACATTTAAGTAATCTCCATCTATATGAAGCTACTCTAAGACTAAAAGAGGAAACAAGAACCAAAACATTACCATAAATGAAATCTCCCCAAACAACCAACTACCAAACAGAACAAAACTGTAACACAACATTCAAGCATTTGGGGATAAGAAAGAAACACCATGAATTTAAAATTCAAAAACTAAGAACAACATCAACAGACAACAAACATGAAGGAATGAAATAAGATATAATTAAACTCTAGAAAGAAAAGGAAGGGGGAGAAATCCTATCAGAAATGAAGACTAAATTATAAGATGCCTAGAGGAAAACATATTCATTTTTTTTTCTTTTTTTTAATTTTTTTTTTTTAACATTTATTTATTTTTGAGACAGGGAGAGACAGATCATGAACGGGGGAAGGTCAGAGAGAGGGAGACACAGAATCTGAAACAGGCTCCAGGCTCTGAGCTGTCAGCACAGAGCCCGATGCGGGGCTCGAACTCACGGACCGTGAGATCATGACCTGAGCCAAAGTTGGCCGCTTAACCGACTGAGCCACCCAGGCGCCCCGAGGAAAACATACTCAAATAAAAATTTAATAAGGGGCACACAAGAAAGGGAGGGAAAAAAAAACAAGAGAACAGAAATGAGACCAAGAGGGGCACCTGAGGGGCTCAGCTGGTTAAGTGTCCAACTCTTTATCTCAGCTCAGATCATGATCTCACGGTTCACGAGATTGAGCCCCACATCAGGTTCTGCACTGACAACATGAAGCCTGCTTGGGATTTTCTCTCTTCCTCTCTCTCTGCCTCTCCCCTGCTCCTTGTGCTCTCTCTCTCTCAAAACAAATAAATAAACTTAAAAAAAAAAGAAAGAAAAGAAAGAGAGAAAAAAAAAACAATGAAACAAAACCAAGAAAGAAGTAAAAAAAAAAAAAAAAAAGCCACAAAGTGGCTAAAATAAGACAGAAAAAAGATCCAATGCATATATAACTTAAGTATTTGAAGAAGAAAAACAGAAAAATGAATGAGAACTACTATTTAAAATTATAATCCTAGGGGCACCTGGGTGGCTCAGTCTGTTAAGCATCTGACTTCGGCTCAGGTTGTGATCTCGTGATTCACGAGACTGTCAGCTGTGCTGACAGCTCAGAGCCTGGAGCCTGCTTCAGATTCTGTGTCTCCCTCTTTCTCTGCCATTCCCCTGCTTGAACTCTGTCTCTGTCTCTCTCTCTCTCAAAAATAAAAAATAAAATAAAATAAAATAAACATTAAAAAAATTTTACTATCTAAATATACCTATTAAAAAGGCCCACTAGTGACATAGGGTCAATGGCCAGGAATGGGCAACACTGAGACCCAGCCTAGTAAAACTGCTTGACTTTAAAGGTAAAGAAAAAAGATAAAGAACAACTCTAAGGGCCTAAAGAATAAAGACTAAGAAACCTGGTGAAAGATAAAAAGACTGTCATCAGAGTGTTCAAAAGCCACATTCAAAGCAAGGTCCATGGAGCACCATTTTTAAGAAGTTCAAGATTTCATATCCAGCCAAGTTGTTCTTCAAGTATGCAGGGTATAGAAAAATAGTTTTAAATACACAGGAACCAAAGAGACACTATATACATGAGCGCTTCTTGGGGCACCCACCACAGGAGGGGCTTTATCCAACCAGGAGGTGTTGGGGGAAGGTTTGGCAAAAGGACTGATACAATCAGTCGCAAATCTAACACTAAAATGAAGATGGGGAAGAGAATACACAAAGAATATACAAATGTTAAATGCTCCGAAAAAGTAAAATTAATGCATATCAAAAGATGAGAATAAAGAAGAGAGAAACAAGAAAATAAAATAGGCTCTTTAACTGTAATACAGGAAACAAGTAAAAAACAGAGACAACAATAAATACTGAAAAACCGTATGGTAACAAGTGAGAAAATGAGAAACTACTATTTTATGGTAAAAACCATAAAAGGTTTGTACCAAGGGCATAGGAAAAGGTTTATGATTTCTACTTCTGGCCATGAGTACTCTTCTACTGCCAACAACTAGCAAAAAAATTTTAAGGCAGAGAGGGAGGCACTGCTCTTAGATGTTACACAGTAAGCAGTTTGGGATTAAGACTTGATAGAAGAGACACAAACAAGAGCCACAGCTCTCTGACAGCACTTTTCAGACTGTGGGGCAAGAAAGGAAATCCAAACACAGCAAAACAGTCTCAGTGAGTTAAAGAGATAGAGATCAGAGTTCCAGGAGTCTATGCAGCTAGAATCTGTACGTACTGAAGAAGAAGAAGCTACACAGAAAAGAGCTCCAGAAATCTAAACACAGGTCAGTCCCCTTGAGGACCATACAGAAAGGCCCTGGAAGAGGAGACATCACATGAAGAAAGAGGCCTTGTGGAGAAGTTTAGAGGCACTACAGCCAAAAGTCAGCAAGAAGCCCCTAAACTTAGCAAAGATGGTATCTTTGGCCTCCCAGCCCTACCCAGCCACCATCTGAGAATAGCTACACAAACTAAGGCAGAAGGAACACCCAGTCAATCCACAGTCATTAAAAAAAAAAAAGTAGTACTTATAATACACCTTGTAATGTAATAAAAAATATTTTAATGGATGATATAACTAATATGTCAAAGACTAACTTTATTTAATAATGACAGTAGTGGGGCACCTGAGTGGCTCAACTGGTTGAGCACCCAACTATCGATCTTGGCTCAGCGAATGATCTCACTGTTTGTGAGTTCGAGCCCCACTCCAGGATTCTGTCTCTCCCTCTCGCTGCCTCTTCCCCGCTTGCTCTCTCTCTCTCTCAAAATGAATTAATTAATTAAAAAAAATGAGAGTAGCTAAAATCCTGTTGGAATAAGTGGTATAAAATAACTATCTGGGAAACTAGAGATACTTGTTTTCATTCTTCCCCCAACTGTAAAGCCTGACATCTAATATCTATTTATTCTTTGGCCTTTCTAGATTACTAAGGATGAATTTTTTATTTATTAATTGTAAAACACTCAAAGGACACTTACAACTTCCTAAGTTTGAAGATGAAGAAATTCCCCTAAGGACATGATAAACAGACCACCCCAGAAGTGATCTCAGTACAACTAAAACTACGGTTGCCTGCTTCCTCAGTGATTGAAAAGTTACTGACTTAATTTAAAACCTATCGTACAGTTGACACTGTAACAGCGTAATTTTTTCCTTATTTCCACTCCTTCAAGATCTGCCCATCCATGACCATCTCCCACTTCTCTGTCATGTGGCTGCTCCAGTTTTTACTCTTTCTACGCCATCATGCTCTTCTCTTCTCTTACAGTCAGCTATCATGACGTCTTATCCTCTTTCCGGCCAAACTGCAAGCCCTACGTCTCTGGTAAACAGAGAGTATCTACACGCCATTTTGGTTCAGCTAAGTTCCATCTTTCCTACCAAAGCCTGCTGAACATCATTCCCTGTGAGTATCCCCACTGTGAATGTCCACAGCACTTGCTCAGCAATTCAAAGCCCGTGTTTAATCACTCACAGTTTGGAAGAGGTGCCCTAGTTATTTTGACATTTACATCTTGAGTATTTGAGTGTCTTTCAGCTCCTTGATGATACATCAGTTTTTCCACTTGACCTATGTCTCCTATATAGCTCAGATTCAGTTTAAAACAGCCCATAACGCCCTGAAATTTATGCAAAGTTTAATGAAAAATGGTTTTTGAACAAACGGTGGCTTTTGTGAGATTTTCTTTTTGTTTTTTTTTTTTTTAATTTTTCTTAATGTTTTATTTATTTTTGAGACAGAGAGAGACAGAGCATGAGCAGGGGAGGGGCAGAGAGAGAGCGAGACACAGAATCCAAAGCAGGCTCCAGGCTCCAAGCTGTCAACACAGAGCCTGATGTGGGGCTCGAACTCATGAACCGTGAGATCATGACCTGAGCCAAAGTCAGACACTCAACTGACTGAGCCACCCAGGCGCCCCTCGTGAGATTTTCAAATGACCACATGAGACTAAAATGCTCTGTCAAATGACAGGTGCCCGTTATTTATACAAAAAATATTTGTTAACTAGGGTCACCCGGGTGGCTCAGTCGGTTAGGAGTCCAACTTTGGCTCAGGTCATGATCTTGCAGTTCATGAGTTCTAGCCTTGCGTCAGGCTCTGCGCCAACAGCTCAGAGCCTGGAGCCTCCTTCAGATTCTGTGTCTCCTCCTCTCTCTGCTCCTCCATGTTCATGCTCTCTGTCTCTCTATAATAAATAAATGTTAAAAAAAATTTTTTTAATAAAAAAAAATTTGCTAACTTAAAAACTTCCCTTTGTCACACAGCAAAAGAGAACTCTGCTGAAAATAAACGTAAAGTTCTACTCTGAAAAAGAGGAAAAGAAAAAAAAGTCTCTCTACTTACTGTGTGTAGAAATTCAAGCCTTGCAAACTATTCAGCTTTTCTTATCTACAGCAGATACCTTTCATCATTTCAGTAACTCCAGAATAATAAGGGAGCACTGTGGGGTTTCGTGAACCATGAAACCACGAAGTCCTTTTCTGTTCTTTCTAGTGCCTTAATAAAATTAATTTCACTATGAAACTTTAATTAAACACAAATATGAGTGCACGCATAAGAAACTGATAAGAAACAGGGATGGGAAAAACATTTAGAGGCAAAAACTAATCTCTGGAAAAAAGTGTTCTTCTTTCCGTCACCTGGTTATACAAGCACAGGAGAAAAATATAATTAAATATGTACCAATCTTAATTCTTTCTGGCTCGTGAAATTATATTTCTATTTGCCAGCAAACAGAAATCCTGCATAAGTTCTCATATCAAGCATATCAAAGTTAGTATCAAAAACCACATATACTTTATAAATAATTTGCTGTCATTACAGTAGCTCCCTCACAGTGTATCTTCAGAGCTTTATGTTTTCGTTCTGTATCTGCATGGTTACTCCTCTGGCCACTGTGGGGAAGAATCTTTGGGGACTCTCAAACACAAAGTGGCTTTTCTCATCTTTATGGTTACCTTCTGTTTCTTAAATAAATGTCTGCATGCTCAAAAAATTTGTCAACTGATAGGGCATTTTATCTCCTCCATCAGAAAACAAATTATTTATGCCCAAAAAAAGACATTAAATCACCTACCCCTCCTAAGATGCTTTATTTTGCCTATCCACTAAAGCTGGCATAAAATAATCTGTTTCTGGGGTGCCTGGGTGGCTCAGTCGGTTAAGCGTCTGACTTTGACTCAGGTCTCAATCCCACAGTCTGTGAGTTTGAGCCCCACATCAGGCTCTGTGCTGACAGCTCAGAACCTGGAGCCTGCTTCAGATTCTCGGTCTCCCTTTCTCTGTGCCCCTCCCCTACTCATTCTCTCATTCTCTCATTCTCTCTCTCTCTCTCTCTCTCTCAAAAATAAACATTAAAAAAGAATTAAAAAAATAATAATAATAATCTGTTTCCAAGCAATGTAGCTCAACTTTCTTTCCTGAAAGAGGAAAGGGTGACCAAAATTTGCCTTTTAATTCTTCTCCTCCTGCTCACTAGGGGTTGAATGAAATTCTTCACTACTAAGTTAGGCAGTGTCTTTAAGCACTGCCCAGCAAAGCAGGATGCTTCCTGAGGTGACATGTGAAAAGTCTTTCTATATTTTCTTTTGATTTATGGTGGAGAAAAAAATCTGATGAGCAAAAATGTAGAAAGACCAGATTACAACTATGGAAATATACCCTTAATCTTTATCACGTTCAAGGACAAAGCCCTACATTTGGACTCACAAAACTATAGGATATCAGAGTTATATATTCAAGAGCCAGCAGTCAGGTGGCTTTATCGCTTTTCAAAAAACACAATCTCACCTGATTAAGTGAGGTGACATCTGTAAGTACAGCATCAGGAGGTCTATTAGGCACGGCTACAGCTTCCTGAAACCAAAAAACATCACAGGTTAAATACTAACAAAGTAATTGGTACTCTCTTTACTCAGATTAGTATTTGATGAACAACCATGTTTCAGTATAACAAAATCTGCAAGTTAAAGAAAATGTTTTTAAAAATAATTTCTGTTCAGGAGATAACATTTAAAATCTCATAACTGTTAGCCTCATCTATGCTGTGATTTCCCTGAAATGACCCTGTTTAACGAAAGGAATTATACAACCAGATCCATTCCCTGGGCCACCAAGGAGAAAGAGGTAAAGACCCTTTTCCCAGTGCAAAAGGTGATAATAACTATAAGAACTAAACAAACAATTCACACCTACATTGATTTAATCTTTAAATGTACTTTTTACTAACAGTGCGGGTCTCTTTGCATCTATATCCTATTTGGAGTTGGTTCAGATTCTTGCATGTGTAGATTAATGTTCTTCATCAAAACCATCATTCCTTCAATTATTTTTTCTATTTCTCTCTCTCTCTCCTCTCCTTCTGGTCTTTCCATTACATGCATCTCGCTATACTTAAGGTACCCCACATTTCACTAAGACTTCTTTTTCTTTTCATCTTTTTTTGTCTCTGGAGATAGATAGATAGATAGATAGACAGACAGACAGACAGAGAGACAGAGAGAAAGATCTTCAGGCTTTTTGATTCTTTTTTCTGCCAGTTAAAATCTACTATTGAGTGCTCTACAAAATTCTTCATTTCCCTTATTGTAATCTCAGCTCCAAAACTTCTATTTGGTTCTTCAACATAATTTCTATTTGTTGATTTTCTCTACTTGATGAGTCACTGTCATCGTACTTTACTTCTTTAAGCGTGCTTTCCTTTGGTTCTGTGAACACATTTAGAAGAGCTGCTTTGAAGTCTTTGTCTACCAAGTCCTCTCAAAGGCAGTTTCTATTGCCTGTTTTGTTCTGGTTTTATTTTCCTGTCATTTATTTCTAGGTCATGTGCTCCTGTTTCTTGCATGTCTTGTAATTTTTTGTTGATGACTAGACATTTTAGATAACCTATTACACAACTCAGGATATTGACCTCCTTTCCCTGTGACAGGCTTGTGGTTATTGTTAATTTGTTTATTTGTGTGGTGCCTTGGCTAGATTATTTCAGCTAAGTCTATTTCCCCAATAGTGAGCAACTTCTGGTGTGGCTCCTCAGAGGTATAGCCTTGGGCAAGAACACAGTCAGTTACCCAGGGATAACAGTGGGTTTCCCAGGGTTCTCTGTGACTCTCTCTCCCTGATCTCTCTGCTCAAGTGTCTGCCTCATTTGGTATCATACCCAACCGTTAGGCTCCACTAATCGCCAGATGATTGCTCTATTACTTTCAATAATGCCCTGGGGCATAAATCACTCTACAGTCTGATCCAATTAAAGTCAGGCCAGTTTTTGTCATGATCCCATGAGGGCTCTTCTTAGCTCTCTCTTTCCACGGTTCTCTCTAGAAAACTTCTAGCTGGGCTGGTTGTTAGCTTATTGTTCTCATGGAGCTACAAGGTTCCTCTTGGTTGTTAATCTAAAGTAACTTAATATCTGTGGGCACCCTTACCTTTGAACTTTCAACTACTCTATTCCTTGGGATGAGCTTCAGAGATCTCTATTATTACAGGCTGCCTCAGTGCCTGGGTGAAACCTCTCCTCCACTTCAGTAGAAGTAGGGGCAAGGATAGTGGCCCACTCATCTCCAAGTGACATCCTCACTCTACAAGAAGTTGTGCTGGGCAGGGGTAATAGCTTCTGGCCTCCTCAGCTTTCCTCACCCTGTGGGCAAGTGGGGGCAAGAGGGATTGGGTCCTTCAGTCTTCTCAGCCTACCATGTGTGGAGCAGAGTTTCCACTCTACATGTGGAGGCCGGGTAGAGAACAAGAATGCTATAACTCTTAGCCACTTCTACCTGGAACAGAGCTTCAACAACACAAGCTGGGGGCTGTGGGAAGCATAAGAAAATCTGGTGACCTGCTCTTGCTGGGAGGACAGCCTGCTCTGGGAGCAGGGACAAGGGATCCTGTGCTTGGGCTACACATGCCTAGAGTGGAACTGCCATTATGCTGAGCCCAGTGATGAGGGAAAAAGGAGAATAGCCGTGGCTCAAATGCCACAGATTCTCAATGGTCTTACCAAGATAAAGACTTCCTTGAATAAATATTTCCTAATTTGCTATATGCCCTGAGGACAATCTCCAGACACTTTAAATGGTTTTCTTTTTGTTTTAACTTTCATCCATTATGATGTTATGGCTGACTCAATGGGGAGAGGGTCCAGGGGACCCCTCACACCATCATTCCAGAAGCAGTTTCTCGATACTGCTTTAAGCGTACTTCATTTATCCAGAATATTTACGACATTATAATCTCATTACCTCAAATAAATCAGAAGTAAAGGCCAGGTTAAATGAAAAGGAATGTCCAAGTTATAAAATATTTTTAGAAAAAAAAATGTTTTTAGGTAGAATTTGAGAACTAAAGAGTAACTAGAATCGTCTTACACAAGACAAGTCCTTAAGTCATTTAATGAATAAAGATTTTATTTTACACAGGGATCACTCGCATGTGTTAGGTTTTCCTAAAGACTTCTGGGTGATGCAAAGTCTGTAGAAGAAAGTAAAAACATTCCCATAATTATCTCAGGTACATTACACTTATGTCAGCCAGACTCCTCTACAAATACGTGTTATATATTAAAATATGCAAACATACGTAGCTCTTTCAATTAATTCAAAGATACTCTGATTCAAAGAAGTGTGAATTACTGAGGATCTACTCTGTTAAATCACACCTATGGTAATATGATAAGTTCAAAATATACATACAGATACTTACATACCCATATATTTTGCTTATATGGATACTTACATACCCATATATTTTGCTTATAAAGCTTATAATAGCCTACCTTGACTTTGTCTGACGTCTGTTTTCCACCAATGCCTCCAGAGCCAACGAGGAAGAGAGAGAACTGATTGTAACATATAAGTTCCTTCTCAAAATAAGAATAGACTGAAAAGCAAATGAAAGAAAAAATAAAGGAAGTTATTATCGAAAGACATAACCAGTTAACCACGACATGATCAGCAATTCCTTTAAAAGTTTCAAAAACAAAAAGTAGTCACTAGAAGGTCTGATAACTTAAAGATGCCCAAGTTTGGTTTATAAAGCATCTTTCAATTTCTTCACTACCGGTCTCTAGAAGGCAGAGTGAAGAGGACCTTCACATACCCTCTCTTGACTGTGAAACAGCAGTTTCTCTCTCCTCTTCTTCAACCTCCCCAACTGCCTATCCTATCTTAACTCTCTCCATCTCAAACATTTCACAAAATCCCACTACACAGTGCAGGTATCCAACACTCTCAAACATTCCAACATTCTGCCAAAGGACTCAAAAAGAGCCTGGAGGGGTTCCTGGGTGGCTCAGACGCCCCTCCCCTGCTCGAACTCTCTGTCTCAAAATAAACAAACACACACACACTAAAAAAAAAAAAAAAAAAAAAAAGAGGGGCGCCTGGGTGGCTCAGCTGGTTAAGCATCCGACTCTTGATTTCCACTAAGGTCACGATCTCACAGTTCCTGAGTTCAAGCCCCACAATCAGGCTCTGTGCTGACAGTGTGGAACCTGCTTGTAATTCGCCCTCTCCCTCTCTCTCTGCCCCTCCCCTGCTCTCACTTTCTTTCTCTTTCTCTATCTCTCTTTCTCTCAAAATAAATAAATAAATCTAAAATTTAAAAAAAAATACTTGAAAAAAAAAAAAGAACCTGAAATACAAAAGAAGAAGTGAAGATCAAGGTATAAGCTTCAGGAGGACAGAATCATGGGTCTTGCTCACCATTATATTCCTAGCAATCAGAATGGTACCTGGGACAGAAAAAGCACCTAACCAATATTTATTAAATTAATGAGTAATGAGGGGCGCCTGGGTGGCTCAGTCGGTTGAGCAACTGACTTCGGCTCAGGTCTTGATCTCACAGTTCATGAGTTTGGGTCCCGCGTCGGGCTCCGTGCTGACAGCTCGGAGCCTGGAGCCTCCTTCGGATTCTGTTGTCTCCCTCTCTCTCTGCCCCTCCCTCACACGCACTCTGTCTCTCTCTGCCTCTCAAAAATAAAGAAAACTAATTAAAAAAAAAAAATTTTTAATTAATGAGTAATGAATAAATGATACGAGTTAGTGAATGAGTAAGCAAATAATGAATGAATGTAGGACAGCTGTCCCTCTTTCTACTAACTTCCTAGTGAGGGTGTGAGAACTCTATCTCCAGCTCTAGAAAATTAGAAATATGACTTTGAACTGCACACAAAAGAAAAAAATCTAATTATAACAAAAAATAAGGAAGGTCATGGCAATTTGTATTAAAATAAGATTTTTAACTGTATTATGCAGGAAATTGGATATCTGATTTCATTCGCACTTTGCGTATAAATTCTAATACATTATTACCCAATATCAAGCTGTAGTTAACTAAATGGAGTGGGTCAAGAGAAAATAGTAAAAACGAAAGTTAAGGTTACTGCAGAAACTTTGTTCTGAGGTATGTCACATGTCTGGTAGCTCAGGAAGAAGAGTAAAAGAAAACTGGGAGAGGAGTGCCTGGGTAGCTCAGTTGGTTAAGCGCCTGACTCTAAATTTTGGCTTGGGTCATGATCTCACAGTTTGTGGGATTGAGCCCCATGTCAGGCTCTGCACTGACAACGTGGATCCTGCATGGGATTCTCTCTCTCTCTCTCTCTCTCTCTCTCTCTCTCTCTCGATCTCTCTCTGCGCTTCCCCCAACTCTGATACTCTCTCTCTCTCAAAATAAACTTTAAAAATAATAATAAAAAAAAGAAAAAAGAAAACTAGGATAGTTGCAGCCAAATGTTGGCCAACTTCTGGAATGACAAACAAACACAAAAATCTAAAACATGGGGCATCTGGGTGGCTCAGTCAGTTGAGTGTCCAATTTCAGCTTAGGTCATGAGATCATGACCCCATGGACACAGGGTTTGAACCCTGTGTCGGGCTCTGTGCTGACAACTCAGAGCCTGGAGCCTGTTTCAGATTCTGTCTCCCTCTCTCTCTGCCCTGACCCCACTTGTGCTCTCTCTGTCTCTAAAATAAATAAACATTAAAAAAAATTTTTTTAAATAAAAAAATAAAAATCTAAAACAGAAAGGGGAGAAGGAAGAAGAAGAAAAGAAAGACAGGAAGAGGAAAAAACCAGACATGCTATGAAATACTATGAGCTGACAGAAATAATGTAGTAGGAGAATATTTAAGAGCATCAAAAATGTTCTCAACATATTATGTAGTAAAAACAAGGCAAGTTCCTACACAGCATATATAGTATGACCTTCCGTGTATTTAGAACAAAAATGATGAAGCCTATATTCCAACTATCAGACAATATCAAATTTCCCACTCTAATTTATTTCCAAAATTTTTGACAATAAAGATCTATTTCTTCTTTTTTTTTAATTTTTTTAAGTTTATTTATCTATTTTGAGAGAGAGAGAGAGAGAGAGAGCAAGCATGAGCAGGGGAGGGGCAGAGGGAGAGGCAAAGAGAACCAAGCAGACTCTGTTGTCAGCACAGAGCCTAATGTGGTGCTCGATCTCACAAACCATGAGATCATGACCTGAGCTGAAATCAAGAGTCAAACAGATGCTTAATCAACTGAGCACCCAGGTGCCTCAATATCTATTTCTTCTTAAACGTCAGAATAAATAAATTTTAAGCAATGTCTCTTGAGCTGATGTTTAATTACTAGTATGTCAACCTTTACTAAACTACTATAACCTTTTTTTTCCCACTGCAAATAAAATATGGCTGTGGTGTTTAAACCACATTTGAGTTCAAGAGGCTTGAATGCACAACCTTAGGAACTTAACCACCATTCATGAAAATGATCGAGAGCCAAATACGTTCCAAATTCCAAAGAGCGAACAAAGACAAGAGTATCTACAATACTAATTATCCAGTGATGGTTGTCGATGTGTTCCTTCCTGCCAAGTCCAAACTCCAGTCCGCCACTACGTTCTCTGTACCAGCCGCAGTTTGCACCTCTGTGCTCTGGTCATGTGGTCTCAAATCCCCTGAAATGCCCCACTCTTCCCACCGCTACCCTAACCTGCTCCTTTGCCTCATCCTCACTTATTTCCTGAGAGCTTATAAAATTTTTAGAACACTGATCGTTATCTTGGTTTCTCGAAAACTGGAAGATGAATGTGAACGTACTGATCAGTTTCTATGGTGAAGCACCACATGACACACACAAGGCCTGTCAATCTAACAATATTATTGTAAGAATTAAAAGTGACTTACCATCCATAAGAATTACTAAACCAGATCCTTTATCTAGGACATCGGCAATAACAGCTTCACATTTTAAGTTTCCTGAAATGAACAGCCAAATCAATCAATCATCTGTTTTTAAAAAGACCATAAGATCATTATATTAAGATATGAGAGAATTTAACAAAATCTCCACTGTAAGTTCAGCAAAACTAAAAGCTATGCTTTGATATAGTTTTCAAGGTACTGTTGAATCATTCAACATTAAAAGGAAAGAGAATACCTTAGTCACTACATTTGAAACATCAAGTAGAAACACAATAAAGATCAAACTTCTAATACCCAGAAAATCTGGAGACCAGCATAGCCTGAACTAGACCATGGTCTAGCTCACAATGGACACAAAGGGCTGCTGATAGGTTTCTTGTCCTCCATCTAATGCTTTTTTTTTTTATCCCCAGGAGGAGTCACACGGCCTCTGACAGTACCAATGAAGCTGACAAATCCAGTGAGAGAGACAGAGACGCTGACATCAGTCTCCTGATGCTTGTGGTCCTGAGTCTCATCACCTGCTGGGTTTCACAGGAAGATTATAAATAGTAGCCGTACCTTAGCTTTCTGTAGTTTAAAGAGGTTCCAAACCACAAGTATCTCGAATTTTGAATATTCATATTAGAGAGGCATTAGAGAGGTAGCTTTAAAAGTACTAAAGAAAATGTGCAGAAGCTACTGAAGAAAAATAATTCATGAGAAACGTAACTTGACGCTAAGGAGGTACACGAAATTAAGAAAAATATTTGCCACACCTTCCTATTCATATCACTTTCCAGGTGTAATCATTTTGGAGTATATGCCTGTGTCCTTCTCTTGATATTTAAAATCCCTAAAGGCAAAAATCTACCTTACACATTCGTACTTTCCTTATAACAATGGTTCCCAAGGGAGCCCACAGTAGAGTGACTGGCACATGCCAGACAGAGGGAGCCTCCTGGCCTCTGCCCTGGCCCCCAGTGCCACCGCCACATGCCCGCACACGATGCACGCGTGCACACAAAACCTCCAAGGTGGGGATCCAGACACCGTATTTCATTTAAAATAACAGGTAACTTAACGTAGTAACAGGCTGTTTCAGTAGGTAGCCAGGTTAGAAAATGTATCTAAAACTGAAAACTCTGCCTTGTCCATGCAGGTAAGCAGCGGATGTCTGATGAAGGCAGTCACCACACATCACCTCAGATAAAAACAGTTGTGTGAAAACTTCTGCTATAACACTGAAATAAGGCTATTCAAATTGAAACAGTGAGAATCTCATACATTTTTTTGGTAAAATAAAAAGCTTTGGAAAAACATGAAAGGAGGATTCTAGCTTCTTGCTGACCTGCATGTTACATAAGGCGAAATGATAAATAAGCCCTTTTTTTGGTATTTTACCACCTTATGTGGTCAGTATTTAATTAGACAATATGCTGACATTAGAGCACTGAAACAAATCTATCAAACTATAGTCGAAGAATAAGAAAAGCAGCTTTACTGAACAAGTAGGATACTCCTGAGAAGAAGAAAATTCATTATTAAGGCAGACCTGATTTTACTTACTCTAAAAGAAAACAGGAATAGTTAATTACAACAAATCCTCTATCTTTTAATGCGCTTGCCTTTATGAAAATTGCTACCAACATAAATACCTGAGAAAAGAATCAAAAACCATTATTCATAGGAATCATAGCTGCCTATATACAATTACTAAGTTTAGAACACATGTATACAACAGAGATACTTTTTCAGTTGCTAATGACACCTGTATCATTAGAAATACACTGTTAGTATTTCGAGATAATTTAATAAACAAGACTATTCAAGGACAAAGCTTAAGGTCACCAAAATAGGTCCTGCTTCACATCAATCTATTCTAATGCATATCCACACCTTGCGATATGACTTATTTAAAGTCACTCTAGGGGCGCCTGGGTGGCTCAGTCGGTTAAGCGTCCGACTTTGGCTCAGGTCACGATCTCGCAGTCCGTGAGTTCGAGCCCCGCGTCGGGCTCTGTGCTGACTGCTCAGAGCCTGGAGCCTGTTTCAGATTCTGTGTCTCCCTCTCTCTCTTACCCTCCCCCGTTCATGCTCTGTCTCAAAAATAAATAAACGTTAAAAAAAAAAAATTAAAAAAAAATAAATAAATAAAGTCACTCTGTGCCAGTTTAACACAATGACACAGTTTGGAAGGTTAGTCAGGAAATAAAATCAGGGTACAATTAAGGAATCCACGTATCAGGAACTCACCTGATCTGGGAAGTGGTTTATACAACTCCAAGTACTGCTCCCCATGGAGAACCTATGTTAGGGTAAACAAAATTTTATTGGCCGACTTTCCTGTTCCACAAGCTCTGCTATGAATATGGCTAATCACAAGTGATATTTCACTGGCCGCTTGCTCACATCAGTACTCCCCCCAAATTATCTGTCTCAGTTTGGCTTCTACTTCTTAATCATAATCATAATCAATCATATTCAGAAATAATCAGCCTCCCAATCTAAAGACTGTTAGATCTGTTGGAGCAGAAAAGGTATCTGTGTGTTCTTTCTTGACATTCATAAATCCTTACTGACTGGTAATTATGGATTACTTACTGATGCAAACACTAAACTAGGCTATATTTCCAGGGCTTATCACTGTGCCTGGAACATAAAGGGTAATTAATATATATCTGTTGAATAAAAATGGATAAATTGGGGGTGCCTACATGGCTCAGTCAGTTGAGCATCCCAACTCTTGATTTTGGCTCAGATCATGATCCCAGGGTCATAGGATGGAGCCCTGCATTGGGCTCTTGCTGAGCATGGAACCTTCTTAAGATTTAAGATTCTCTCTCTCTCTCTCCACCCCTCTCCCTCACACACGTTCTCTCTCTAAAATTAAAAAAACAAGTTGGGGTTCGTGGGTGACTCAGTTGGTTAAGCCTCCGACTTCAGCTCAGGTCATGATCTCACAATTTGTGGGTTCAGGCCCCGTGTCGGGCTCTGTGCCGACAGCTCAGAGCCTGGAGTCTGGTTCGGATTCTGTGTCTCCCTCTCTCTCTGCCCCTCCTCCCCTGCTCTTGCTAGGTCTCTCTCTCTCTCAAAAATAAATAAAATATTTAAAAATAAAATAAAATAAAATAAAATAAAATAAAATAAAATAAAATAA